>NW_018128109.1:194456-216603 GCF_001952655.1 Monopterus albus | reverse complement strand
ATATTGTAAGAAACAAAAATACATTTTCCACAAAGTCGTGCATTCCCCCTATAATGTGCTTGAGGGCCACTTATATAGGCAAATAAAGTATATTTTTGTGACTGTCTCAGCAAAACTGTAATAATTTTTTATATCTCCCCTGGGAAACCCAACTATTCAGTTCCTAGTGTATAATGTTGCACCTGGGACATATCTTCCAAAGTGGTATGCATTTAGCATAGGATTACTGTCGTTCAATTTGTCTAAATTGTTCTTATCTATGCTACTTTCATACCCAGATCTTACTGATGACTAGTGTTTTGCCTTGTGAATTAAACCCTGATGGCAAATCCTGTATGCCTCCCTAATCTCTGAAAAAAGGCAGACTAAATGTTCAGTGGATCATTCTAGGCTGTGCAACTTGATACTAAAAGATAAAATGTGTTAATAAGCTATTTGGCTACATTAAATATTTATATAAAAAAAGAAAGAAAAAGAACAACAAAACAAAATACCCACCAGGACAGATGCAGAACATATAAAAGCAGCCAATCACAGTCAGAGAATTGTAACTGATGTATTCTGTCTATTATTTTGTCTCTAGTGCACCGGTGCCTGCTCCAGTCACTGCTCTCTGTCTGCTTCCTCTCATAGGAGCCAATTAGCTCAGATCCTGCATATGAATTTCTCTACAACAAGATTAATGACTCTACAGCCCCTCTGGGCATTGGTGTGTGTTCCAGCATTCATGTGCACGTCTTTGTACATGTTTGTGAGCATGAAGTGTTTGTGCATGAGTATCAGTGTGTGGTGGTCTGTGCGTGCATTTGTTCACGAATGTGTTATGCGGTGTAGCCCTCACCTGTCTTCAGCCATCTCAGTAATTACAGTGCCAAGCTGAGCTGCTGGTCAGTGGGAACCCTTGGTCGTCTTAACAGCGTGCTTGGTTCAGTCAACAAAACAACAGCTGGTCAGACAGGAGAGCACATGGCTGCCCTCTCTGACATATCAACAACACTCTGCTCCATCTAATAAAATCCTCACTGTTTTATGAGCACTGGATGACACACCAAGATGCCGGTCAGATTCAGTTTCTAAGGGAAAATAGGCAAAGGTCCATGTATGCAAATGTACTGTAGCAGTTTTTATGGACAAAATAAGGGACATTTTACAAATTTTCAGACCACTATAAGGACTTTTTATCTATGTCTACTCAAGATTTGAAGTTTGGAGTTCATTTTTGACCTTAGAAACAGCAGTTGAGAAAACAGACTCACGACAAAGTCCAATTAGTAGTTGATGAACAATCCAGTAATAAAGATTAAGCTGATGAGATGTGTTTTTGTGTGCCCAAGGTGAAAAAACAATTTTTTGAATCATAACTTTAACATATGTTTCACAGATGATCAGCCATTCACGAACTTGTGAAGAATGACAGTGGATGCATGAGCATCAACATTGTATGAAGTGGAAATTTCACAGGAGATTAGCGTGATATTTCCCAAGCCAATGCTCAAGGGCAGCTTCACCTCATACATCAGCCAAGCATCCGTAACCAGAATGGAACCATTTATATACCCTGAGGTATGCCATCACCCTTTGAAATGCAGAGCCAGTAACCAGAGGCCAAACTCCTATTGCTGGCATCTTTGTATTCTAATTAGCTGGATACTGCAGAGCAAAGATAGCCAGATAAAGATACTTGCTTTTTAAAATAGTGGTTTTGATCTCTACCACTCTCTAGAGACTCTGTGTAAACAGATATCCATCTGTTCTTGGGGAAAGATGAGAGCAATTAAAAACAGAAGCAATGAGTTAATCCAAAATGCCGCAGCCAGAGTACTGACAGGAATGAGCCTTTATCTATCAAGCTGATCTCCTGTGGACCCAGCTCCCAGTCTCAGTTCAGGAGGCAGACACCCTCTCTACCTTTAAGATTAGACTTAAGACTTTCCTTTTTGATAAAGCTTATAGTCAGGACTGTGTCAGGTGACCTTGAGCTTTCCCTTAGTTATGTTGCTATAGACCTAGGCTGCTGGGGGTCCTCCCATGGTGCTCTGAGTTTCTCTCCTGTCCTCTTTTTTGATGCATCTATATGCCAGTATTACATGTCACTAACTGTGTGTCTCCTCTCTCCCGTAGCATGCATTCGCTCTCTCCCTGTATCTTTCTGCAGGTAGCCCTGGCTCTGGAGCTGTATGTAACTGATGAGCAGTCACCAGCCACACCAACCTGCCTAGAGTTTGATTGTTTGTTGTTGTGTTTGTTGTGTCCTGGTGCTTCTCTTTTTTCTCTGCCTCTCTCCTCTATCCACTCACCCCAACCAGTCAAGGCAGACGGTCGCCCACCTCAAGAAGGAATTGCTGGGTTTTTCTCTATAGTACTGCAGATCTAGACCTTATTATTTAAAGTACCCTGAGATGATTGTGTTGTACATTGACACTGTACAAATAACACTGAATAAAATTGAATTGAAATGAAGTGAATTGAACTGAATTGAAATGAATGGAATTGAACTGAATTGAATTGAATTGAATTGAATTGAATTGAATTGAATTGAATTGAATTGAACAGGCTGGTATAAATGCAGAAATATATTAACCAAAAATACATGTTATTTCCATGGAGATGATGAAACATAAGAAGGATGAAATAAAATATCCATCCATCCATCCATTTTCTTCCGCTTATCCGGGGCCGGGTCGCGGGGGCAGCAGTCTAAGCAAAGATGCCCAGACCTCCCAGGCATCCGAAACAGATGCCCGAGCCACCTCAGCTGGCTCCTCTCGATGTGGAGGAGCAGCGGTTCTACTCTGAGCTCCTCCCGGGTGACCGAGCTCCTCACCCTATCTCTAAGGGTGCGCCCGGCCACCCTGCGGAGAAAGCTCATTTCGGCCGCCTGTATCCGGGATCTTGCCCTTTCGGTCATGACCCAAAGTTCATGACCATAGGTCAAAATAAATAAATAAAATATATAAAGATATATATATACTTGTATTTCTGAAATGTATTTATAAGAGGTTTGTGACACCAGTAAGTTTGAATCCCTGAGAACAGAACATACTGTAGCACTGAAAATAAGTCTCTTCAGTGACAAATATAGAGAACTAAGGAATATAAGACAGGGATCGAAGTTACTAGTGCAGGTTCCTTGGCAAGAGCTCTGCCGTTCAAACGTTCAACTAGCCAAAATATTACCAGGGCTGAGTATTGTGTGTCTGGGGTGTGTATCATCTCACTATCAGGGTGACAGTCAGCTGAGATGATGTTTTCCCTCAAACCTCTGCTGCAGTGGAAAAGATTTAGACGCTGTGGGACAAACCATTTCTGAGTGCCAATGTGTACTGTAACATGCAGGCAGGATAACTTGTGTTTATTGAATAAGAGGAAATATTTCTTCACTAGAACCTTTTCTGCTTCAAATCTTGTTTGAGATTAAAAAACACTTTTTCCTGTCACTGCAAAAGCAACAGTAGTAGTAAAGTGATCAAATAAAATTAAATGAAATTTGCTTGATTTTGTTTTTTTTTTTGTTTTCCTAGACAATAAAATACAACTGTAAAAATACAAATATGGCACCAGAGCCAGCAGATAAGCGTCTTATCTTAGCTTATCTTAGCCTAGCATAAAACCTGGAAGAAAAACCTTAATTTGTCATTTATATGGTTTAGGTTTTCATGGTTTTTAGATTTTTAATTTTTAATTTAGTATTAATACCTATATACTGTACATATGAGGCTATAGTTGCCTATGCAGGTGATTAGCTTAGCTTAGCTTAGTGTACAGAATGGAAGAAAAACACAACTTGTCATTTTGTACTTGTTAAACAAACAAAATATGTATTAATTAGTGCCAGTAGGTGCATTTTCTTTTTATCTAGCAGGCAATCCATTTCTGCCTGCATCTTTATACTAAGCTAAACTAAATGTCTACTTGCTCATGCATTATTTAATGTACTGACATAATGATTTTATATTAGTTAGTCAGGTAAATAACTTAATGATCCTGGAATTATTAGATGGGATAAATCTTGTGTTTATGATGCACTGTAGGTTATTCTAAGAATGTATTAGTTGTAAGCATATGGCTGTAAAGTTATTGTAGAGATACTGTATATTATTGATGAATTCATTTGTTTTGTCCATTATTGTTTATTTACCCTAACACTCACAGCTGGCTTGCAAAAAACATCCCTTAATTTCCTGTCTCCTAGCCCTAACCCCAACCTTACCAAAACCTCAAATCAATTCATCACACTAAAATTAAAAAAATTCATCTGGTCCCCACAAAAAAAAAAAAAAAAAAGCCAGAGTCCCCACAGTGTGAGTGTTTAGGCAGGTTTCAGTCCCCACAGTGTGAGAAATAACAGGGGCTTGCACACACACACACACACACACACACACACACACACACACACAGAGCACCCCAGAATGTGAAGAATGGTGTCACTGATTTAGAGGATAACCCTGCCAGCACTTTTATATCTTAAACACACATACAGCTGTCAGAGTGGGCTGTGGTCCATCCTGCACCCTCCTTTATTCAGTAACACGTAGCGCTGGGTCTCTGTGACAATGGGAACCCCTGGGTCAAATTACTGTTGGTCTGATGCTGGCAGTGCAGCAGGGTTATAAAATGGCAACCCTTTTGATCAGTTTATTAATCCTGGAATGACCTTGGAATGCTGTGATGGAAAGGGAGTCGTGCTCACTCACTCACCGTGCTCATGCTCACTGTGCCCTGCTGTGACCCCTCTGCATATACAGGAGAAGGTGCATGTGTGTCAAGGGGGCTTAGCACTAGTTCTGAGATAACACTGTTCTAAGCAGCTGTCAAGTGTGAGATGAGCTGACAGGTTCAGTGCCAAAAACCTTTTCTTAGCACCAGTGATAACACAGAGGAGAGAGAATGTAAAGGTACAATGCCTACCACAAAAGAGAGAAAAACAATGAAAATAAAAAAAAATATTAAAATTGCAGCTTTTTAATTATGTAACATCTATTTGAAGGAATATTTTAGACACATATGCATGCTTTCTTTTTGGATTTACCACTCTCATGTCTGCATGGTAGATGAAAAGGGAAAACAGCTTGGTAGCAAAATCCATCCACCAGCAGAGCTCACTAATCAACACATCTTGTGTGTTTAAGTAATGTCACAGCTCAGGTAATACTGGTAAAGGTATGTTTTGGTCCAGATGATTGTTGTGATTATACCACATACTAATAGGCCATCTTAATGGGTTTAATTTAGGTAACTAATTGATTGAAAGTAAACAAAAATGCTTTAAGGATGAAGGTTATTAGTCATTGTCCTTCAGTGTCAACAAAAAGGGCTGCACTCTTGTCTCTTCTTAATCTAAGACCCATGCAAGACTCATCATGAAAATGTCAACCAATACAAATAAAAAAAAGGTTCTAGGTGAATTTAGCTACTGTAGGTCAGGGCCACACTAGCTGTTTCTGGTCTTTATGCTAAGCTTTTGGCTGTTGATAATGATAAACAATCAGACATGAGAGTTGTATCATCTTCTCATCTAACTCTTAGAAAGATAGCAGACAAAGAGTGAAACTACCTCTCAGGGTTTATTGTGAAGTTCTGGTCAGGTAACATCATTGGTGCTTCCCCTTCAGCTTGTTGGCACTCCACTGAGGGAAACAAAATTTGATTCAGCCTGGTCGCCTGCCTGCGTCTGCTCATACATCAGTTGACTAAAAAGGGTGCCAGCCACATTGCTCTGTAACCTGCACATCCTGCTATTGTCTCTGATGACTGCCAGCTGTTATCCAACAGCCAGGAAGAAAGCTGAAAATAAGAGTAGTGCAGTTGCTGAAAGGACTGTATTGTATACTGTAGGATGATTTAAATCCTACATGCCTCATATGTTACATTCTGGAGAGGTTCCTCATTGCCTCTGTGCATGTTTCCTCCCTGGATCCTGAGTGATATTGTTACAGCTCCCTATATCCACCAGACGATAAGTACTGTGTTTAGAACAACCGTAATCCAACTAGTAGCCGCAATAATGTTTTATAAATAACCCTGAGTCCCGCCTCTGTTGAGTGTGTGTCTGTGAGGGAGAGACTCTGTATGGGCAAACATGCCAGTGGCCAAGATTGTGGAGAATAACACACTCTATTGGTTGTTTAGCTGGTGTGTGACTTCAGACTGTGTGTATGTGAATCATGGGCGGTCCACTGAGTATCACTACTTTAGGAGTGGGCCCTGCCTCCCGTGACCACAGAAAGCTGGACAACTGCAAGAAGAATAGCTGCTGCTAATAGATGCTACAGAGCAGAAGTGCCACAACAAAGAAGTTTCCAGTAAGAAGCAAGCTGCTGTATTGGAGGTCAGTTTATAGAGATCACAGCCAAAAGTGGGTAGGTAACTGTACACTGACTGTTGGATTTGTGTTAACATCCTGAACAGTGGTGTCACAGCTGGGAGAAAAAAAAAATTGCAATTGATAACTAAGAAATGAAAAATATGCAACTATGATCAATATGCAAAAATGTGGTCATTTTATGCACTGAAAACTTTTCCTAACAGTTTTTAATATCCCGTTTGTGTGTGTATTAATATATTACATATGCTTTTTGTGTATGTGACTGCATTTGGGTGTGTGCGACATGCAACATGTGTGTATATATATATATATATATATATAGAGAGAGAGAGAGAGAGAGATAAATTGGAAACTCCTCCTGCTGAGCGCTGGTAACAGTGAAACTGTGTAACCTTTGCTCCCTCTCAGGTCTTGGATCAGTGTCCAAAAAGGAGCCAGACTTCTTTAAAAACCATCCAACACAGCTCCAGATTTCCTTCCTCCTCCTCCTCTTCCTCCTCATCTTCTCAGCAGCAGATCCCCGTGCTCCTTGCCAGCCTCGCCTACCCTATCCGCCTGTGACGCCACCATGGACCGCTCGACGCAGGAGCTGTTCCTCAATTTTATGGTCGTCTTAATCACTGTGCTGCTGATGTGGCTGCTGGTGAAAAGTTACCAAGACTGAGCCATGGAGAGAGAAGTGACAAGATGAATGAGGGGGTAGAGGAGAAGGAGAGATAAGTGCGGAGGGAGGCCAGCATGGTTGCTGTTGGACTTTGCTGCAGAATTGAATTTTGTTCAGATACAGTTTTTACAGCTTTTCATTCTTTTATTCAGTGATCAATAATCTGGTCTGAGCTGCAGTAGTCATATCAGCAATCAGAAACTATATGACTGTGTTACAGCTATACCCAGGGCTGTCAATGACAAACAACTCTTGGATCTGTCTTTGTAATCAGAGGTGTTTTTTGAATGTGGCCTTGAATTTCTGCCAAAAGCCAAAAGGTTAAATCACAGAACAGATGTGAGGGTGAATAAAAATAAATGAACTGGGGCTTGCAGTGCTAGTTTTTCACTGTGGGACTCTAAAATAACTGCTAGGAAACTTTACCATGTCACTATGTACGGTAGTATATACAGTAACCCGAGTCACAGTGTGTCATTCACTGATAGTATGAACCACACTGTTGTGTCTATTGTTGTGCTTTTACTGACGTTATGAACATGTCAAACGCAGATACTGTGTTTAATCATAGAAGACATCAACACAGATAATGAAGCATTATGTTTATGTTCAATTCTTGCCATAAAACAGTCTTTAAGTTGTTGGGTCCTTTTTCTGTTTAACAACAAAAACTTATTGCATTCATTATTTACATCAGGAGGCCCATATTTTTCTCTTTGCAGTTTCTGAGAGTTTATGTTTGAGCAGACCTTCTTGTTAATAGACTCAAGCTAAAGAGCATGTTTCTTTATGATAGACAAGCACAGATAAAGTTACACACTTTTCACTTGTTGGCAGAATAGAAACAATCAGTTGCAGAGGGGAATCGGGTGATCTATTATTGTCTGGTCACATACAGAAATTCTATATATCAAGAAGAAACAAGGCATGCGGGGCTATAGGTCTGAAACTGAATAAAGGCAAGCTGTTTAAAGTGAAAATCCACAAGATGATTTAGACAATACTGCCGTGAAAATATGTTAGCTCAGTTTTAAATAGATTACTATATATGAACAGCTCTCCATGAGTTAGAAAGAACAGCACAAAGAAATGAAAATCATAAAAATAATATGGAAAAGCCACAAAGATGAAGGATGGTGTATATGACAATTTTATGAAAATATTACAAAATAATACCTTTTTACTTGTACTTTCACATGAAGCACATTAAGCTGAAAGGGCTTTCACATTGTCTTTTTCTTACATGGCGGAGTGTAAAATATTACACAATAAACTCTTGTTGTTTTTTTTATTCTAGCTGTAGGGGAGCTATTAAATTGAACCATAATAGTCCAGAAGGTACTAAAATAGATTTCTGAAATAGTCTTATATAATAGGGTTCCTCCTTGGGAGGCACCATATTTAGACTGACACAGTAAAGATCCTGTGACAGCAGGTGCTTCACTCATACAAATTTTAGGATCAAACCTTTAAATAAAAAATAAATGAATACACCTCAGATGATCTTGTGTTGTAATGATCTGTGAGAGGAGATGTGGCGTTAGTTGACGACATGACTGTTATTCCCTCTGGAAGCACTGTCCGTCATGTGAACAGGTTTAAAAGCCAGAGACTCATCATAGGTAGTTGCTTATATTACTGACATGTAACGCACCTGTATGTCCGCTCACGTGTTTACGCATGTCTCTCTGCAGTGTATTACGCTGCATCACCCCACGGGTCTCTGTATCTGCTGAAGCTGATGAGCTGGCAGTGGAACTCAGTGAGCGCTCTGGGCATGGGTGCCACTTCCTCCCACTGACTCCTCCCACTGTAGTACACCTACACAGGTAATAGTAAAACACACTGAGAGTGCAAGTCAACACAGTAAAGCACCATTTTGTCACTGAAAGGCCTGACACACCTTTAGGTCATGTGAACATGATTTAGAACATCAGCTAGCCAAATAAAGTGAAAGCAGGGTAGCTTTGATGAATAGAAAAGGTGATTTTCTTTGTTACCTGAACTTCATCTGTGATCTCATCAGGTGAATAGTCTCCACCCAGGATATAGATTCTGTCTCTCATACCCACTGCTCCAGCATTAAACCCGGCACACTCAAACGACCCTTCACCCTTCCACACACAAGTCTCTGGACAAAAGCTGTAAACCTAGATGGGAAAAGGCACATTTTAAAGTTTGTGTTTAACTGTTTAACAGCCCTTAAAGCTTCTAAGTGCCCATCTGAGGGCTCACCTTATAAGTGGACAGGTCACAGAGGTGTAGTATGTTATGAATTGACACTGCTTTGACCAGTGTAGCATGGAAAAACTGGCCAAACTCTGTCACCAGGCGGCTCCATTGGTCTTGTCGGGCATCATAGCAAAAGAAACAGTCCAGTGAGGGGTTGAAGGAGTCTGTGATTTCCACCTCTGATCCAAGTGTATAGATAATGGTGCCACAAGCACTGGCTTCAGGGTAGAAGATGGCAGTGGGCAGTGGGCTGACTGAACACCAGATCTGGGCCAGAGGATCATAATACTCCACCTAGGGAACAAAATAAAAAAATAACAGAATTTGTCTGGGACATAATTTGGTCTCAGGTGTATATAAAGGAAACACTGTTACCTCCAGCAGACTGGGAGCCCCCCCTCTGGGTCCCTTGGTCCGTCCTCCAATTACATATACTCGGTCCAAACAGGTTACAGCTGTGTGCATGGTGCGGGGCTTCAGCATGGCCGGTGCAGCTGTGCATGATAGGGTCACAGGACAGAAGCACCAAACCTCATCCGTGGCATCATGGAATGGCTCGGCCACATGGAGACGTATTGCCCGACAACAGTTCCCTCGACAACCACCTGTGACAAACATCTTAGAGCCAGCGGGAAGTAGAGAAGATGAGGAACTTTATCAAAATAAAATGAAGAGCAAGATGAAAACGTGCAGGGAAAAGATTATTTACAAGTCATTGTGAATGAGATCAAGTTAGTTTTGTTCACTGCTTAATTTTACTTGACAGGTGCAGTAGAAGATACTGTAAGTAGCCTGGATCACCAACTGTTGAAGTGCTGCTCCCACACCTGTTCTAACCTGAACATGGAGGCTGGGACTCCCATAAATGTCTCCAAATAAAACTAAGGGGTGAAAATGTTGTTAAAAGGATAAGAAGGAGAAAATAAAGATCTTCTTTACACACAATGTGTTTTTTTTTCTGGCATCCTACTAAGTTTTGCTTTTGTGGAATAATGGGCACTATTACCTTTTGTGATTACCTCTTTAAAAAAATGTTCAGATGAAACAATCTGGGAATCATAGTTGAACTGTTCAGAAATTATACCCACACTACAGCTATAACATGTAAAGAGAGGTCACAAGTTGACATTGCTTCATTTTACAGGGTCACTAAAACTACTGCTTTCTGAACTCTTGCTACGTTCCAGTCCCAGCTGTACCTTCTCAGCATAGCTGGTAAGGCAGGATCCCGGTGGATCTGGCATTGTAACTGCCCCCTCCCCATGTCCCGTTTCCAGCTCTTTCCACTGATCTGTTTCCAGACAGTAACAGAAGGTGTGGCGGATTTCTCCATTCTCCTCTGTCTTGTGGATGTAGATGTAGCTCTGTGTTGTGGCAGGCCTGGCATCAGTGAGTAGGCCATTATAAAGAGTCTGTCTGCTCTGGGCCTCAGACAGCAGGGCGAGACAAGACTCATCATTGCATAGAAGAGTGTCTGACTCACACAGAATCTGAGAGACAAGGGGTGAGACATGAGATGATCATGAGACTGCAACTTGCACAAAATTCTAACTTTAATGCATGCAGTGTGTTTCTACCTTTAGTGCAGCTGCAGGCAGGTGGTGCAGTCTGGTTAGTGACAACAATCCTGGCAACAGTTTTTGTCTTCCTGGGAGATCATAACATATCCATCTAAGAAGTGACATCACCACTGCCTCCTCACTGGGCACATTTAAAGCATCTGACCTTAGGGAGGCCTCCAACACATTCACCTAAAAGAAGCAATATAAATGTAATATGCTAAGTGAGTTCAGGCTTGATATGAGCGGGGGCAATATAAAGATCATAATTGCTATTTTTACATAAGAGAAGCCTTTTTTTAGACCTCCAGGGCCAGATTTACTGATTACTTTTGCCCTGTGCCCAGGAAAATTGTTCTCAACAATTTCTTAAGTCCATCAAGATTCTCACACTCATTTGGACATCAAATTCAGGTACAGTTTAAATAAGTAACATTTAAAGGTCTTGTCTCAGCCTGAGACAAGCTAAAAAAACTGAGGTATAATGATAAATATGCCTGTTACAGTTTTAACCTCTAGAGTCCTGAGCTTTGGAAACCCAAGCTGTGCGGTCCTCATATGAGGACGCAGGGACTCTAGAGGTTATGGTGATTGTGAGGGCTTTTTCTCAAACCTCTTCTATCACACATCACATTTTTAAATAGGCATAGCTGAGCATTAAGTTACATTTTACAGTAATGTGTGTTATATGAGTCACTGCAAATTAACATTAAAATTAAAATGAACATATTTAACTAACTGTTTCAGTAAACAGAATGTAATGTCTGCAAACACAATATATAGTCAGGATGAGAACTGACTGAAGGGACTACAGAGTCTTATAAAAGATATTCTGCAATCTTTAGAAGCCACACCTCAAGCTCTTCTGTACTGTATGTGAATGCAATATTCAGATACAGGAAAGTTCTTATTCTGGTCTCAAGTATCACCTGCATATCAAGGAAATCCAGGGTCTTGGAAAGGTCAGAAAAGTTTTGAACCACAAACTCATTGGCATTTTGGAGAAGGGAAGCAGAGCCATAGGCCTCAGCGAGGGACAAGAGGGACAGACAGTTATAAAGATCCAAGGTTCCTATCAGGAAGTCACTGCAGGCTCGGGACAGGACTGACACCTGAAGATACAAATTGAACCCCAGTGGCTTAGAAAATAATAATCAGCATAACAATCATATCATATAGCCATTTTATCTTCACTTAATTAATGTAATTTAAATTGGTGAAAAAAATGGGAGATATTGGCCAGGCTAAATTAACACCATATTAAATGCTAGTGATAAAAATACACATACAATATAACTATGCAATCTGGTTCCAAATTTACTGAAATGTTATAACAAAAAATTGTCAAAAGATAATGTTTAATTATATTTTCTCTAAACCATTTATTCAGAAACTGCTGTACACTTGCCTATTACATGAGGCTCAAATTCAATTCAAATACAGAGGAGATGCTTTTGTGCTTGTCTTCACTCCTCTGTATTTTTTAGATGAAGAATAAGAATGCAGAGATGTTTTGTGGGTGCTAATAATAATACTTTTACCTGCAGAAAGGAGGCAAGCTGAAATAGCATGTCTACATTGCCTTCAGTGATGAGTGCCTCTCCAGAGTAGGCAAAGTCCAGAAAGGAACCCACTGCCACTGGACACAGGTTACCCAGAATAACTGAACCATCCCCACGCTCTCGCATGTCCACTTCAAACATAGCCCTAAACATAAAAGTTACACATAACACTGACATTAATAGAGATAGATAGATAGATGGATAGATAGATAGATAGACAGACAGACAGACAGACAGACAGACAGATAAATAGATAGATACAGTAGATACCTGAAGAAATCACTGCATGCTGCAAGAACACAGCGATGGCAGGGGAAACTGCATTCCTGGACCTTGATGGTAAAATCAAACTGCAAGCCTCGTTCCCTGAATGATCGGAGCACACCCAGGAGCTGCATTCCATGAGACTCAGACACCCTAAGCAGGGTGCGACGTTCTGGAACCCCATTGCACTGTGGAGAACTGCCAGGTTTACTGCTGGTACGGCTGTTGCTGGAGTTGTGGGTGTTGCTGATACAGGAGGACGACTCTTGATTTTCATCCATTTGGGCAAATTCTGACATGATAGAAAAAACAATGAGCATATAATGCCATTCATGGGAATGTAGCAAGTCTGTTATTATATCTGAAATAAACAGTATGAGAGACAAGTGTGGGTGAGTAAAGATAAAAAAGCTAATGCATTAAAAATCTACAGTATTTCTCTTTAGCACATCTGTAACAGACTCACACTACCACAGAAACATAATATTATTGAGTAAATGAAGAAAGAGCTTGGTTTCTGTCGGGCACATTCAGTATTATCAAACAAGTATTCGGTTCGAAATTAAAATATGACACATAACCTTAGATAGAGTATGGCTGATAAAAGTCAAGCATGTATACATATAGGAATACGTAGTTTGAAGAAGGACAACCACTACTCACGGTGTCAGCACCTCGGAGAGCTCTCTTTCTCATGCCATTTTAACTTCCGCAAGCGTGAAATCACGCGAGGACTCGGACATCCTTTTGGTTTTTGCGGTTGTACCTATTTGTCGCTAACATCACATTTGCTAGAAGTGCCCTGCTTTGTATAAAAATAATGGGATTGTTTTCTTTTTTTATAAACCCCTCGAGTTGCGCGCGTTTATGCGCCTCTTTGTTTGCGGTAGAGAGAGGCGCAATGACGACTGGGAACTGTAGTTCTCATTATTGTACGGCTTAAAACTCGATGAAAGTGTACACAGTTCTTGTCTAAGGTGTCGTAGAATCTGTGGTTATAGGTTGAGCCGCTAAGCTACAAATATTTTAATAATGGGGGTGTCCAAACACTACAAAATGAAATAATAAAATTTGTACCGGTAAACACTATCTCTGTGTTTGCTGACTTGAGCTGTTTATGGTGGCCTTTTCTCTACAGATAGCCATAGTCGTTGTTATTTAGGTTTATCGTTTCAGTTAAATTCAATGCAGAAATCAGGTCTCAGGAATACTTAACCGAAAAAATATATACATATATGAATAAGTCAATGTTTTAAGTGGTAGGCGAATAATGGTATTAAAGCAAAAACGATATTTATTATAAACATTAATATTGGCTACATTAGAACACTGAAATAAATCATTTGAATTTATTCATTTATATCCTAGTATAATTGGTTAAAAATCCTTATTGAGCTACTACAGTGACTTACAGACATTAATTCATTCACTGAAAATGTATTCATTGTTGTTGTATAGGCCTAGATGCATCTTATTATGGACAGTGTATATTTTTCAGCTGGGTCGTGTAAGCCCTGCACGTTGCCCATAAATTAATATGTTGTGAGCCAGTGCAACCCATCGCCACTGGATGGCGCTGCCTTGCTGTGAAGCAAAATTTGTGGCTGTGCTTATCCATGAGACATAAAACACTGAATCCAAATTAATGAACATGAACTTCCAGCTTTGCTGCAGTACCGTTTAACCACCACAGTGCTGCAGCTGACCAAATAACACACTTTCCTGCCTGGAAATGTTGATTACAAAGACGCACAGCTGCAGGCCTTTATATACTACCAACGTGCAATAGCAATATTAGCCTACTACTAAATATATACATATATATATATATATATATATATATATATGTATATACAACATTGAAATACCGGTAATTTCACTTCATCGTAATTATATACCTTCATCTTCATCAGTACACTACCATGTCGATTTACACTGATTCTTGAAGCTTTAAGAGAGAAAGGAACTGTTATGTCAGTCAGAATGAATAACACTCATCACTCAGCCCACTCGTCACTCATTTACTGGTTTTCTTTTGGTTTGGTTATGTCTGGTATATTGATCTACATGTTATTATTCTGCTATTATTAAAGCCTCTCCACTGTGTGTTAACGGCCCCCTCCTCTCTCCTTGCATCCCTGCATCCCTCCCTCCCTCTCTCCCTCTCGGCAGTGCATCCCCATCCCCCACACGGTGACCGTCTCTTCGTGTGAAAGCTGTCTACCCACTAGCCCGATAAAACGCTGCTGTAGCAGAGTCTTTCTGCAACGATCGGAGGCAGGGCAGATACGGGAGAAAGCACGTACACATACGGGAGTCTGTTTTTTTGTTCGACCGAGCGGCTTTGGTAAGTCTTGTCCGATGCTTATTATGGAGGGCAGGAATGTCCATGTGTCGAATTGCTAGTTGTTCGTTTTTTCTGTTTTTTCCCCCCCCCCTCCGTATCCTTTCAATTGTCCTCCGTGGTGGCTACAGTGGGGAAGTAGCGCGCTAAGCTAAATAGGCTAGGTCTAATAGCGGAGTCAAACTGGTGGTAGCTGTCGTAACAGTACGGGTGCTAACGGTGGTGGTTTGCAGACAGGCGGTGAATTTAGCTGCTTTTGTGCCGGTGCTTTCCAGTTTGAGCTAATGTGAGTGTTTTTCATAGTCATTTGCTAATCTTACCCCAGCTAGCTCGCTAATTAGCATTTTGAGCAGCGTGTGCCGAAGGATACAGGGATGATACGGCGTGTTAGCGGTTGTCTTTTCGGGCTAGCGGACAAGCTAGGCTAGGCTAATGTTAGTTATAATGTGACCCATACGGATTCCTGCATGGGGTGCTAAGGAATGGTTGAATTTCGATGCTAACTCTAGCTAATCTGGTCATAATTGGCAAGATGGCATCTCAGAGTTGTTATCTAGAAATCGGTGGATTTTCAAAATGGTGTCTTAAGCTTGTTGGAATGTGACCATTTTTGTCTAACCATGGCTGTTTTGGCGTTGCTTTCTACCTCTGGAATGCAGTGTACTGCCATTGCATGCCATACTGTGGCTATAACTGCATATTAACCACTAATGTAGTGGTAAATGTAAATGGCTCTGTACTAGGCGGTGTTCTCCAGGCTACAGTCACCGTCAGGAACAAAACAGTTGTATCTTCGAGTGGAAGTTATCTCTTTTTAACTGGGTTTTGTACTGCATCTGTCCAGTGTTTGAAATTTGTCAAATTGTCTGATCAAAACAAGGGCTGACGTGTATTCTGCATTATGTAAATTTATGCAATGAGAATATAGGGTGTTAATTATACTAATGCGCATCGGCTTTTCCTAAGTTCATAACAACCATGTAGTTTCTGCAAATGTTCAGTTTAATCGAATAAGGCAAATGCAAAAGTGCACACGCATTTTCATGTGTGGGGGAGAGGTATGAGATATACAAGTGCTGCAAATAATTCCCGTTTTCATATAGATTAATATGTTGCTTATTTTAAGATTCATCTAATAATCTTTGTCAATGAAAATGTCAGAAAATAGTGGATATGTCATCAAGTGAAAAGTGCTTACAAATTACGTTTTGTTTTGACCAACTGTCCCTGATGTAAAGATAAAGCAAATTCAAAAGTTTAAAATAGGGAATGGTTGGCATTTTTGATTCAAAAGTGAGCGTGTCCTCAAAGTCTCCGCTATTAATTTTTGTTCATTTTATTGCAGCAGGGCATCCCTGTAATTTCTGATTCTCATAATACTAAGACTAAATGGAAGCTCACATAGTGCAAACGTGACAGGATTGCACAAAACTGCAAAAGGCATATTTTTCTTTTCTGCTGTGAGTAGTCTTATCAATGTAATGAATTCACTTCACTTTTTTTGGGAGGGATTAGTTGCTTTAGTCATTGAATACTAATCCCATTTAATTCAAGAAGCCTTATCAGTCTGAAGAGATTTCTGAGATATTATTGTTCTTGGCCCTCTGGAAACACAGTGCAAGTAAACTGTGTATATAGTTCAATTATTATTCTGCAGAGGCAGGAAGAAATGCACTGCACCGTGTATGTTAGACATTCTCTGATGTGACTTATTTTAATTATTAAATTCAGGCTATGCTAAAATAGATGACTTTTTTTCCTGTGTAACATCTAGTAAAAATCTTTCCTTTCATAAGCAGCATAGGTCATACTGATTTTTCCAATGGGGGGGAAAAAAAACAACACAATCTTAATTATAAAGGCTACTGAGAAGCATGTAGCAGAATTGCATCACCTGGGTGAAGGCATATTAAATCCAAGGACAGTGGTCAACCTTGAAAAACCTACTTACAAATTACAATATACTGCCACCATTTTTAGTATATTTATAAGTATTTTTTGCAAATGATGACTTGAATTATTTTTAAAAAGATCTACTGCAGTTGAACTGAATTAAATATTTGTCAAAGGGTTTGAAGTTTTAGTTTAGTTCAGTCTACGGTGACCCCCTTTACTCTGCCAGACCAGAGTAGATGGGGAGGCATGTGGGCTTTGGCATGGGTTGACCATGTGTATGAATGGTGGGTTGTACAATGCAGCCATAAAACTGTCAGACTATTGAAGGCTGGAGTCACTTAATGTTACAAGAGTCTGTGTTTGTATAGCAGACTGTTGTCTTTCCAGTACTTCATTCTCATGTGGTTTGAACCATTTAAAGAGTTGCCCATCACAGATCGGTGAATGAAACAATCATAGATGGCAGCTTCCTGATTCACCCTCCTCTTGTGTCCCTTGTCTGGCCCACAGTCACACAACTATATCACAGATGTCTTTGTGTGTTTGTTTGCTTGTTTTATGGAGACCAGAAGATGCAGTCATTTGTGTGGTTGAACTAGCTGGAAAGTTGGTGATTAATCAACAGGGTTTCCATATTTGAAAGTTAGTACAGTTGAAAGTGTTTATTATTGAAGTTCACTGCTAAAACTGGGACAGTAAACAACATTTATTTCCATAATTTATTAATCTATGTAATTAGTGATTTTTTTTTTCATTTATTATTTAGTCTGTAAAACACCCAAAATAGTAATAAGTTCAGTATAAAGAACAAAACAGGAAATCCTGCAGCTGTATATCAGCACTAAATGTGGGAGACACTCCATCTACTGTTACAGAAATGTGTTGATGCTTGTCATGCTGCACCTTTCCTGTTGACTGTGCCAGTGGTGTTTAATTTTAATCAGATCAACAAATAGTACTCACTTTTACTTCACCTGGTTGTGACTGATTAACTAGACTGCCCTATTACTGAAAAATGATCATTGTAATTGTTGATAATGGATTGATCCTCAGGTAGCGTTGTGTCAATATTTGTTTTGTACTACTCTGGTACCTACAGTTTGTAACATCAGTTATCACATTTGTGTTAACTTTGATAAGATCAGCTCTTCTATGTGAACGTAGAAAACAGATTCCCAAGTAGTGTTGTTGGGATACATCATCACTTGGTGTTTTCTCTTTGGTCTGTGTGCGTGTGCATCATGAAAACCTGGCTTTCGGACTAAAACCTGGCACCCAGTCACTTGAATGAAACTTGCTCTCCTGGCACACTGGGCAAAAAGTATGTATACTATATACTAGCTTCATTGGAAAGGGCTGAACATGATGTTTATTTTGACATGAGATTCATGACCAGTCAATAAGTAACGTTAGCTCGTGAGGTGTGAAGTTCCAATGCATTTGGACAAATTGCGTCTGACGGGTTAAACAGTAAAATCTACCTGCTATTTCATAACATTCTGAAGCAGCAGCAACAATAATGTTACAGTGGCAGGTTGCCGGTGCAAAACGTATATAGTGGAAGCACTGCTCTTCCAGGTTTGCTTAGACATTATAGGGCCCACTGCACATGTGCATTAGTGTTTTCCCTGCTGCCCTGAATTTACTTTAGGATGATGTCACAAAAATAAAAGTTTTCTAGGCTCTGGTAAAATTCCTTATACAAAGAGCAACAATTGGCCTCTTTTATAGTTCAAGGTGTCCTGTCAATACTTTTCCAGGTGCCTATTTTTATCATTGTGGTCTATGGAGAAAATGCTTTTTAGGCCCCGTGAAGGATTTTTCATTGCAGTACCACAATGGTGTTCACAGGTCTTTATTACATTTATGACGTAGCATGCACAAAATTCTTTTGATACCATTGTTGTGAGGACATTTTAGCCAGTTCTCACAGCTTCAGAGGGTTAAGACTTGGTTTTAGGGTACAGGGCAGAATTAGGTTTAGGGTAGGGTAAGGGTTGGGTGTTAGGTATGTATTTATGATGGTTAGGGTAAGGGATTAGTTAATGCATTAAATCCTCACAATTATACTAAGACAGGACTGTGTGTGTGTGTGTGTGTGTGTGAGTGCTTGTATATAGTGGCAGTGAGTGAGAGAGAGAGAGAGAGAGACCAGGTTAAAAGATTGAACTGATCCATCCATTATCATCTTTACCGTTTATTCCTGAATGGGGGAGCTGGAGCCTATCCCAGCTGACATTGGGCGAGAGGCGGGGTACACCCTGGACAGGTCGTTCAGAGACAACTGACCACACACACTCAGTCCTAGTGGCAATTTAGAGTTGCCAATCAATCTAAGCTTTGTGGTCAGGGGAACACCGTGGATGGAGCAGGAGTCCCTGCAGAGAAGCAGCACAGGGAGAACATGCAGACTCCACACAGAGAGGCATCGGGCCGGCCTGGGCTCGAACCTGGAACCTTCTTGTTGTGAGGCGAAAGCGCTAACCACTGTTCAGCCTTGAACTGACCCATGGTAGCAAATTTGTAATGCATTCAGCTGTCAGTCACTCTGAGGGGAGAGCCTGCAACTGTACACATACTGTATGCACATGCGTGTTCCTCCACTGTGGGCTGTTGTTTCATTAATGATGCTTGCAGTCATGGTCAATAGTATCTCATTCTGTAGTAGCAATGCATAAATTGGACATACAGGCTACTGTGTAATTATACCTAAGGGATAGTATCCAAAGAGTTCTATATCCCGTGATGCTGGATTGTCCTGAGTTTGAATTAGTTAAGTTTACCAGCTTAAAATTTGCAGTAGTGGTCTTTAATTCTGCTTTAACATCCATCAGCATGTTGTGTCAAATGCTGTTATTACAAAAAAAAAAAAAAAAGTCTTGTATGCTAGTATTGAAATGGGACATTTGTGTTTCAGCTCTCTATGCTAGTGGTCAACCGATATGGGTTTTTCCATTTGACGATACCAATCTTTAGTGAGTGGTCACTGGTTGATGTATTATGTTTTTTTTGTTTGTTTGTTTGTTTGCATCAAATACTATTCAGTAACAAACGAGACATTTTAATTATTTCAAGTATTTGAATATACTCTGTTTTCTACACTGCACTCATTATTTTTAGAAAAATGCCCCAAAAAAAGTCCGCACATTTTCAAGAAACAAAATGCTGTGTCTACAGACATTTATTGTTAATGGTCCTTGTGAGCACAGACATCGGCTGATGCCAGTTATCTAAAAATGCCAAATATCAGCCTGAATAATCAGCCAACCATTCATTCAGTCTACCACTGCTCTACTCTGAGAAACTAATTCATCTCATCAGAAGCTAGTTTACACCCGGGACACTATTTGCATAAGCATTTTTTTGTGGCAGACATTTAATATGGTACAGTTGGAAAAACAAGTTTAAATAATTATTGATGGCTGAATAACTTTCTAGTTGTTTCAGGGTCCTGATATTGTGCAAACTGGCTCTTTTCCTACTGTGACAGTTCATCAAACCACAGCAATAATTACTGATTATTTAAGGTATGTCTGCTAGTCTTTAACTGCCAGAGGACAGAACAGCTTCCAAACAAACTGCGAAACAACCCTCTTTAGCATATGTTTGGCTACTTATATATCCAGCAGAAATGGAGCAGCAACAGCGCTGACCAGTGTGGACAGCCATTTCCTGAGACAGGTAAAACACTTGCATCTAACTGAACATCATTTTAGCAGTGTACATAGTGCACTGCGGGTAGATCAGTGGGCCAGTTAGATTTGAGCATTAGATAAAAAATAAAAAATAAAAAAAAATACTCCACGTAGCTTTGTATGTTTAGAAAGTTTGAAATATCTTTACTGACGCAACAGAAGAGTGACTGGCATTAATCAGCAACTCTTAAAAGCCTCTGCTCATAAATAATGTTGCTATTGTGCAAAGTTCTCAGTTTTTAAGGGCTTAATAAACCCTTAAAGCTGATGGTTAGTGGTCGGCAGCATAGTATAGTAGGCCTGCCCCTGACACTTATTTCCATTATCCATAATCTTCAGATTCATTTCTTGAAGAATTGATTCTCATAAATCCTCAGTCATCCAGGTTGTAGTATGTTGACAAAATGTAGAGGGAATCATCTGGATGTAGTTTTAGGTAGAAGACGTTTCACCTCTCATCCAAGAGGCTTTGTCAGTTCTGTCCGACTGGTGGTGAGCAGTCCTCTTATGAAATGGAATAATATACTGTTGCAGCATCTGGATCTTGTAAACAAAACAAGTCAGTGGAACATCAATGTTTTATTACCCCTCAGCAGGTTTAACTTTTTATGTCTGGTTGCTGTGCCAAAGGGCAGTTGAGTTCTCTGTACCGGGGAAGTTGAAGCAGGTGTTCCCCTGACCACTAGGGGTACTATTGAGCAAATTGCTGCTTAGAGCACCAGCATGAGGAGAAGAAGATGCCACATAAAGGAGAGATTTGTGCTTTGAGGTGTTTTTTCAAACCATGTCATTTACTTTAAAAAAAAAAAAAAAGACTTTGGTAGTAGTTTCTAAATGGCTGGTTGTGCATTTGTGTGTCTGGTTTGTTTGTCCATCTCTGTTACCTTGCTGTGCACTGCTGTGCCCCAGCTGTTTCTGTGATAGTATCCAGGACTGTCTCAGTCCTAAACAGGGTTAGTGTTGCTGTCATTTGGCAATATTTGCAAATTGATTGGCATTTGTTAGTTACCTTTCAAGAAATAATACAGGCGGAAAAGAGAAAACTGAAATGCTGCCGCACAACAGCCGCATCGACTATATCAGTTTGAAGTTCTGCAGCCTGAATGCAAATGTACATGTAATATCCTTTTGATACTGTCACAGACCCAAACATTTTCTGTCGCAAATATAGCAAAATTCCAAAATATCATTGAATCCCTAGTTAACTGATGTATAATCAACAAATACAAAAAGAGCCGCCTAATGCGGCAATTGGAAATGACTTTGTTAGTGATGGTTTTTATTTTGAATATGAATTCGTCTATAGAGAAATATACTATTGAAGCACCACATTGCAGTCAGGATTTTAACTGTCTTATGGTTTTTCTTTCTTGGTTCCTTTTGTCATATGACTCAAGTGAAATGCTTATTTATTTATTTAAATTTTTTTCTAGAGGATTTAAAACAAAAAAAAGTCTCTTCAGTTCTATTCTCTCCTCTGCTGAAGTGTGATAACGCCCACCGGTTTTGATTTGTTGCTTAAAGAGTAGATGCTTGGTGAGGTATTATGTGGGAGGATACAGTCGGCGTGGGGGTTGTGTTGTATTATACATGTTCACCAGGAATG
>NW_018128109.1:183633-194431 GCF_001952655.1 Monopterus albus | reverse complement strand
CCCCCCCATTATTACATCTTCTGGTCCCCTAGGTTGCAGGAATCTCCCTTTATGGAGTGGAACCAACATTATTGTTTTGAAACGCACACATATTTCTATTAACATGCAAATTAAATATGTGGGCATGATCGTTGAAGATCTGCAACACTGAAGGATCTGCGGTTACACAAAATGTTACACACACACACACACACACACACGTACTGTAGCTCTGTTAGCATACATGCTACCGAGTTATGTTTATGTACCTAGGCCTTGAGGCTAGAGCTTCTGAGTTCAACCCAAGTGAAGTCTCATTTAATAGAGTTTAAGCTTAACAAAATCCTAAAAGAGAACTCTTGTTAAACCAGGGAGTCTCCTTGGTATTGTTGGTCCTTAGTGAGTGAATTCTGCTCTGTTTGCATTTGAGACAGAGGGTGAGCTCCTAGTACAGTCTGATGTCAGTATTATGGTTTGCAGTCATAGCTGAAATGAGACACTAGAGAAACAATTAGAAATTATTTTGTTACTGACCTAATTGTTTCAAGCGAAAGGGCAAATATTTGCTGCTTTGAATATTTGAATGTCAGGTTTTGGTAAATTAAAATTGGCATCCTCTGGTTTTTATCACATTTAAAATTAAAACTAGTAGGTAAATTCACTGAGATAAATTCAGATTAATCTAATATGAAAAATCTATAATGAAAACTATTGTTTCCACCCCTAGTTTCATGCCATGTCTGTGTGGACTGTAAATCGCCACTCTCATCACAGTGCGACCCTATATCGATTCTCTTTGCTAGTGATCCAGTGTTTACCGATACTTAAAAATATGCCACGATGCGATTTCATTTCAATTCACCCCCCCATTATTACATCTTCTGGTCCCCTAGGTTGCAGGAATCTCCCTTTATGGAGTGGAACCAACATTATTGTTTTGAAACGCACACATATTTCTATTAACATGCAAATTAAATATGTGGGCATGATCGTTGAAGATCTGCAACACTGAAGGATCTGCGGTTACACAAAATGTTACACACACACACACACACACACACGTACTGTAGCTCTGTTAGCATACATGCTACCGAGTTATGTTTATGTACCTAGGCCTTGAGGCTAGAGCTTCTGAGTTCAACCCAAGTGAAGTCTCATTTAATAGAGTTTAAGCTTAACAAAATCCTAAAAGAGAACTCTTGTTAAACCAGGGAGTCTCCTTGGTATTGTTGGTCCTTAGTGAGTGAATTCTGCTCTGTTTGCATTTGAGACAGAGGGTGAGCTCCTAGTACAGTCTGATGTCAGTATTATGGTTTGCAGTCATAGCTGAAATGAGACACTAGAGAAACAATTAGAAATTATTTTGTTACTGACCTAATTGTTTCAAGCGAAAGGGCAAATATTTGCTGCTTTGAATATTTGAATGTCAGGTTTTGGTAAATTAAAATTGGCATCCTCTGGTTTTTATCACATTTAAAATTAAAACTAGTAGGTAAATTCACTGAGATAAATTCAGATTAATCTAATATGAAAAATCTATAATGAAAACTATTGTTTCCACCCCTAGTTTCATGCCATGTCTGTGTGGACTGTAAATCGCCACTCTCATCACAGTGCGACCCTATATCGATTCTCTTTGCTAGTGATACCGTGTTTACCGATACTTAAAAATATGCCACGATGCGATTTCATTTCAATTCAGGGGCCTGAGATCAATAGCAATTGCCTATTTCACACAATTATGCTTTTATTAATTAAAATGTAACAAGTGTAATTTTCACTTTCAAGTGCTATTTAAATACAAATAAGGACCAATGCTGACCTTCTAATTCAGCAAACGTTTTTGAGATGGGAAGCATTTACATTGTCACACATACAAAAAAAGCTGGAAAATTCATTTCCCACATCCTCGGGGCCAGTTTAAAACATAACACTCAGGCCTTACTGTTGTCTGTGTGCTTTTAATCCAGAATACTTCCATACTCATGACTTGTTTATGATGGGAGAGTTTACTTAATCTGTGTAATTTTCTTGCCTGCTATAGGTCAAGGCAAATCCTCATAGAAAGTGTTTTGTCACTTTCCCCTCTCACGTAACAATGTGTCAGTACACACCGACTCAGAGGCGTATGTGAGACACGTCCCTAAAAGCCCCGTATAGTGTGAATTCCCAGTCTGAGAGTGCTATCTGTACCACCTGGTACATGTTGTCCAGTTTGACAAGAACAGCACTTCACCGGAAATGTGTACGTATGTGGTGGGCTGTCAAAATAAAAGCATACAAAACATCAATATTTACATTTTAAATCAATGTCATTGGATCTTGGGGTTTGATCAGTCGTTGCACCCCTAATGGATGAGTGGGCAAGTTTAGACAAAAACATTTTTCATCTTTTCATAAAACTAAAGGCTTGTCTTTTTTTTAAGTGCGGAATAAAATTAATTTGAACAGTAGTCTAGTAATAAGCCAACCACTGAAAGTAGTGCGCTAGTCAAATCAGAATTGCAATAAACATTATGGGGAGTATTGGAGGCTAGAGCCAAGCATGTGGTGACATGGTTACTGCTTTGATTATCATAACCTCCAGAGAACTGTAATAGCTGTCAGCAGATGAGTGAAAACACTTCACATCCCTTGTGCAGTTTCATCATCACTGCCAGAGTCCCCTGAAGCTGCAGTCCTTTGATTCATGGAAGGATCCCACACTGCAGGTAGCCCTGCTGTCTTTGAAGTCAGGAGAGAAGACAGAAAAGATGGCTAAAGAATTGAGAAGACTTGCACACTGCTGTTGTTGGTTTTTTTGTTTGTTTCTTTGTCTCAAAATCCTCACTGATCGATCTTATAAAGCGAGTTGCCATGCTTTGTTTTATGTAAATTGAATTTTTTTTTTGTCTGGGAGAGTGTTGTTTGGACAAAACAAGACACTTAAAGGGTTCTGAGAAAACAGGATTGTGAAAAATCGAGTCTTCACTGTTTTCTTATTTACGTACACTTATTTATGAGCAGACGACCCAAACCCTCTGCTCCAGGCGCCCAAAAGCAGTTATTTGTTAGTCTTTGTCTGTATTTTCAGCCAGCCAACAATATCATATCATTTTTAGCTTGTTCTCTGTTTTCCTTAAACACTGTAAAGGTCGTCTCAGCTCCTTTTATGCTCTGTCATGCAAATAAATGTACAGTTTCTCACCATTTCTCTCTTCCTTTATGGTGAACATTTTCTGGAGAATGGTCTTTAATGCTCATTGATAGTGGTCTGTACAAGGTCTTCTGCCTTTTTTTTTTTTAGGGATGGAGAGCCTGGCGTGCCTCATCCTGTCCTCCTGAAAACAAAGGAGTTGTGTTTACACACTCATCACATGCATTTCTGCAGTCACCTGTTTCCTCACACACACACCTTCATTAGACGCATTGTGGTGCCCCGCTTGTTCTGACCCATTTTTTTTTTAATCACCTGACTACACACGCACGCACACACAGTTTCTCAGGCTTAAACCTGTCTCTCCTTTATTTTGTACAGGCACAGATGTGATTGGGTATGTCTGTTTGTTCACAACATAAGACCTCAGGGTTAGCACAGCCACCTGGCCCTGAGTTAAAAGTAAAATCCTTTTTTTTTTGTTTTTGGTAATCTTATTTAAAGCTCTCACATGGATCGTTGTAACTTTGATTTAGTTATTCTGTTTCATAGTTGTCTCTTGTGCTTTTGGAGCCTATTAAACAACTAAATAGACTAGTTGTTTAATTGTCATGGTTTCTTCTAGAGATGTACCAGTCAATTGGCGGAGATCAGAAATGGCTGGTTTTCAGCATGTTGGGCCTTGACCAGTGACCGGCTGATCACTCTGAGATTTCTAATTCTGTGCCTGTCAGATTTAGAGGCACAACGTCGAGCACACAGTGACACAGACTGAAATCGCATCCCACCTGCACCTTGAGTGAGGCTTGCCCTTTTATATTTGGAGATGTACAAATATTGCACTTCCATTTGTAGTTGGAGCTTTGGAAAAAAGTGAGTGAAAGATGAAAAAATAAAACATTGTATTAAAGCAAAGATACAAAAATGTTTGTGTGCTTCAATTGGAGTTCTAAGAAAATCAATCAACGGGTTAAGAAAGTTGCAATCGGTGCATTTTGCTGAATGATAAGTGGGGATTTAAATAAACTATTTTAAAAAGTCTAGATATATTTGTGGCATTGGCTCTGGACATGATGTTGGTTAGGCGGTCAGTTGCTTTGGAACGTTGCACACTAATTTAGTATAAACTTTTATCGCGTTGCTTCTTTTAACATGGGACAGATCCACCAGCTCACCTCAGTAATTTCTGTATTGAAATACGATCACGATGCAAGCTTGTTAGTTACAAGTGTAAATGGGGCCATAGCCTTGTTTTGGTACAATGGTTCTCACACAGGTAATTGCAGATCACGTTAAAACTGGGTATTTTCAAGCTTTTTTCCCCAGTAGTCGGTGCTTTTTTATTCTTGTTTGTTAGTTTGCATGTGGAGACTGATTTACTGATGTAGAAAAGCCAATGACAAACGAAAAGTAGCAGAGAGGAATGAAAAAGTGGGAGCCGGAGTAATGCTAGAGGAAGGAACTGAAGCAGAGGAGATGTGGTAGAATAATGAGGAATGCCCTGAGAGATGTTTTCAGGATTCGGCAGTTCCCCCTGGGCATTCTTTTCTTACGAGATGATGATCTTGAGTAATAAACCAGAGTTGACTTAATGTTCTTTGTTTTACAAACTCGCAGACATATGCAGGTTTGTGTTTTTGTTCATTTTCAGGGCATGTTTTAAGGAATTTGTGCATAAAACAAGTGAAAAGCAACTGCACCCACGTGTTTGTGCTCACATTGAGTTGTCAGGTGTCTGGGCGTTCTGACGTCGGTGTTCCTGGACGGAGCATTGAAACGCTTCATTCCCTAATGTGAAGTGTCACTTAGTGCCGCTTGGCATCACCACCATGCAGTGTGTACCCAGGCATTGTGACAGTGAGACTGTAATAATCTGAAGTGTTTAACTGGCTAAGAAACACAAGCCCAGGATGGAATGGTTCAGATTGATGTTGGAAATGCCTTTTGGTATGAACAAATCCATAAATGCACATTTCTGAAAGAAGCAGGATGATGGTTTGTACATGGTGAATGGGTGGATGCGATTTGTACAGAGAACTTGCCAAAGCGTATTTCACACAGTCTTCTACGTAAGCACATGACGGGGCCACACTGAAAGCCGGGCAGAAGTAGCCTGAACGCTGCTGTCTCCTTCGCAAACGGGAGTAAAAATCAACACAAGATACACATGAACTTACAACACTGAGCTCATATCTTTCCTCTCAATTTATTCCTCAGCTGTTCTGCTCTGTCTCTGTGCAGTGTTCTTGTGGTTCTGGCTCGTGTGTATACTTGGATCATGCTTACTCATGGCTCAGTGCAAAACTTAGTGCTGCATTTTGTACTGTCCTGTTGTTTTGCTCCGTCACTTGCCTGCTTGCTGGCTGTGCTGTGCTTTTTTTTTTTTTTTTTTTCCCCCCCCCCCCATTGGCTGTCTTGATGTTTGCTTTTCTGCTTGTATTGGCCAGTACATCACATAAAGATATATGCACACTCATGCTTCACTGTCACTTTTACATACACACACCTCCATATGCAGAAATAAATTAAATGCCACCAAGTCTGTTTTATCAGTAAATATAGCTAGAATACATCTTGTCACATACACTGTAGATGATATCAGATATGCTTTGCACAGAATGGTATTGTATTTAAATAAATACAGTGCAAAGATTTGTATATCAGTTGTTAAATGCATTTATTGGTGGCTAAAGACAACTGTTGGCACAAACACTCACTCACACACTGTCCAAATCACTGTCTCCCGTGCGGTTGTCACTAACCATTTGCTGTTGCACTGACTTGTGCTTGCTTTTTATGCAGTTTATTTTTTCCCCCCCTTTTTCCTCTGTTCATTGTAATCATGACCTCTCGCTGTTTTAATTTCAGATTTGCATATCCACTTCCACTTCTTCCTCATTTGCATACAGCAAGAATGGCGAGCGGGCATCCCACAGACAAATTCAGTTTCATGTATCAACCAGACACGCACAAGAGGTACGGGGCACGCATGCACACACACTCAACCACACACATATACACTCCCTCCCATGCCCATATTCTCATTGACCCGGTAAGTTTAGATAATAGAGGGGGACTTGAGGTTTTTCATTAACATCGTTTGACTGGTGGAAGAAGATGCCTTATGGAAGGGGTGGTGTAAAGGGTTCTTTTATTAGGCAGCGTCATCCCAACCATTTCCAGCATTTTAAACTTTTATTGGCCGCCACTCTGTTCAGTACCTCAGTAGTGGAAACCAGGCGGGTAGAGCTTGCCTTGTCCTTTTTTTTTTTCTTTTCTATTTTTTATTTTTGTTTTGGCACAGTAGTGAAAATCGGACAGATGTGCAGCATTTTTTTCTAGTGGTTACTGCCACTTAGGAAACAAAGCCATTATTTTCAGTGGATCTATGAGTTCTTGTGCCTTTCTGTCAGTACATCTACCTTTATTATTATTATTTTCTTTTTCCCCGCAACATCCATGCTTATGTTGCCTACTTGAAGGTGAGGATTCACAGGGCTTGATTTTATTTTATTTTTTTTTTTTTGCATGCCGGCAGAATCCTTCAGCTGGATGTCGCCTTAAGAATCAAGAGTTTGGGATTATGTGTGCGATGAGTGTGTGCGTGTGCTTGATAATCGTAACAATTTTCTTTCCAATTTACATGGCTTACATCTCTCTCCTTCATTTTTTTCCCTGTCTTCTCTTCCCCCTTCCCCTTTGTCGCACCTTCTGTTCCTCTCTCTGTTAGTAAGAACAGGTTATCTTCAGCTATGAATCCAGTCTACAGCCCCGTTCAGCCTGGCACCCCATATGGAAATGCCAAGAATGTGACCTTTACAGGTAAGACAACCATGCATGTACACATTTAACGTCCTCTATAATAATCCAGTGAGGGAAAAAATACCTTAAGGCCTGTTCTGATAATAGCCTCTTGATGCTGTCAAATGTTCTATGAAAATCAGATGCTGGAAAATTATGAAGCCTTTGTGATCGTATTAAAGTCAGTGGGACAGCTTGTTCACTTTATAAATGGGCTATAGTCTAGCTAATTTCACCTTTTTTTTTTACATTGTAGAAAACTTACTCCAGTAGTTAAAATAGGGACAGAAACATGTGACTTTGACATTTTATCAAAATGGTCTGAATTGTTCAAAACCACTTGATGACCCAGAATTGTGACTTTATGACTTAGGTTAGTGATGTATTTGCTTGACTGGGATAAAGAAATCAAGCGTTCTGCAAGAACAGAGTCAGTGGTGGAGTGTCTGAGTAACAGAGGGGCCTTAGTCCCCAGCAGGAGGAACACAGCAGGACGGTGAAGCTGGACGATGACATGAAGATGCCACTATTTATTGCACATTACTCTGACCATTGTGGACTCTGAACAGCAGCCGCCTGCTGCTGAGGCCAAGGTTTGACAGGAAAGAACAGCTCATCATGAAGGAGAAGCTCACAGTATAGAAGACGTACTCAAAGCCAGAGAAACAAACCCTCCTGCTGCTGTGCATTTTGTGTTGCTGCTCCACATTTTGATATCCTTGTAAGCTAGTTAGCTCTGTTATACCTTACTGTAATATGCCACAGAAGACAGTTTGTTTCTTTTGTCACTTGTGGTATCTAGTTAACCTGATGCAGAAGCATGAAGCTGAGATAATTTGACTAACCCGTGAAGCCATTTTACTAGCTACTTTCTGTTATAAGCTCTGAACACAAGTTTTTTTTTTTTTTTTTTTTTTTATGTCTGAATAAGTTGTCGGCTTTTTACGAAAGAGCAGAGTTGGACCTGCAGGTCAAAGGTGACTGCAGGAAAGAATAATATTGAGTTGCGTGACTTTTAAGAGTTGCAGTCAAATGAGAGCACTGGTGTAGCTTACAGTTAGGTGCTTTCACTCCCGTTTAGATTATATTTGCAAGGAAACGGATGTCGGAAATGAATGCCAGTAAACAGGCCCTCTCTTATACCGTATGCCCACTGAAGTGAAGGTATGCAACAAGTACACATTTTTTAAAGTGATGAAATACTTTGAATGCTAATTTGACCTCTGCAAAACTGATAGTAAATTATTTCTACTGAACACAAGAAAATGAGGCCCAGTATCTGTTGACTACAGACTGTGAGCCACCGTTCACCTGCAGTATTGTAGTAGAGAAGGGCAATAATGAAACCCACTTGGTCGTAATCACCTTCAGAAATAGGTTATACTAGAGTTGTTCATGTATTTTTATCTTTAAATTGGTCTTGGAGTGATGGACTCTCCACTCAGATTCCCATTCTGTGTGTACCCTCTTCACGGCTCTGGAGGCTTTCAACAATTGAAGCAGAAAAGTGAATACAGCAAAACTGAACTATATATGTTATTATATATATTATATCATTGCATTGAACTGGCAGGCAACATTACACATGGTGACCTGTTACCCTGAGTTCATTCTGCTGGAGACTCACCAACAGTGCAACACTCAAGGTCAAGTTCAGGAATGTTAAATGATATCTAGGTCAACATACAAGATAACTAAAAACAGTTGGATGTTAACAGTAATATTTACACTTCTTCACCACCTAATCATAAATGGGTGTACAATGAGGATAAAGAAATTGTGCAGACTGTTGATTAGGTGCGATTCGGTTTATACAGATTAGTATTTCCAAATAATAAAAAGGGCAAACAGTCATAATCATCCCTCACTTTAACTCTTATCAAATGTAAACACCTTGCAAATCATGGTCATTTGCGTTTTATGAGATTGTAACAACATCTGGTGTTATTGTATCATTTAATACAAGGCTCTGGATCAGTGCATATGATGAATTGAACAAATCACCAGACATTTAGTTCAAAAGCTTTTGAACCATGCAGTGCTGCAGCTGTTGATATGAAATGATGGTGTGCTACCAAATATGTTACTTTGCTAATGAAAACACACTCTACATGAGCCAGACCTGGCATTAGACTCCAGGGTTTCCTTGTCTAAAATATGTAAAAGTGACTTCTTTTCAGGATCAAAATCATACTTCAGCATTTTTAAACTAGTGCAGTAAATTAATTCATCACCGTTTCACAGTCAAGTTGTTTTCAGACTGCCAGAGATCCTCACTTTACAGTTATTTCAATTATCAAAATGGGTTTCAAGTAATTTTCTGTTGGTTTAAGCTAATAATAATAATGTTAGAATAAATTGTAATTGTAAATTGGTCAGGACTTATTTTTTCTGTACTGAAAATGCCCACAATTGTTGAATTTAACTGTGAATTGCGATGAAAACATAAGAGTCCTACATGAGACTGGGGAACCGTCACAGCCTTAACTCTGCTGCGGTGTAGATTGATGCAGATATGTTTTTATATCTGACTGTAGCTCAACCTGCCGCAGCAGACGGCAGACAGCACATAATATAACAAAGGCTCAAGGCTACAGAACAGAGACTAACCAATGATGGCAAGCAGTGAGCAGCACTGCGCTCACTCGCGTTCTTTACCTCAGTGCTCCTGCTTTTCTCCTCTCTTCCTCCTTGTTTGTGTCACTCTGCCGAGCTAGCACCTTTTTATTGGTGAAAGTGTTTTTCAGGTCAAGTTTGCTTGATATGTAATTGATGACGCACAAGCGTATGTGTGTGCACCCCCTTGCACGTGTCTGTGTGGATTACTAATGTTTCTGAATTTATCTCCACCCACACCATATTGGCAGGTGTGTCGCGTCTGTCAGATTGGTGTATATAAGACTCAATTCGGTCGACTGCGTTATTGGTGCAGACATTTTTTTTTTTCTTCCATGAGCACCGTCTGTGCACTTCCTGCTCCAATCAAAGTACTGGAGTGTGTGTGTGTGTGTGTGTGTGTGTGTTTGAGGAGGGGCAGGGGGGTCTGTGGTTCTGTGTTTAAGCTATGGTTTTTAATATTTTCTCTCTCATCTGTGATGTGTTGGCAGGCTATCCAGGAGGGTATCCTGCCACGGCTCCCACCTATACACCCAACCTCTATCAAACAGGCAGTCCTGGGTATCCACCTGGTGAGCGCTAATTCACTCACTCACTCACTCTCTCACACACACACACACACACACACACACACACACAAATCATTTGATGGCTTTGTTAGGGAGAAATTGCTGTCGTTTCAGCCCAGTTTTCCTGGAGTTAATTAGTGGTGCATTTTCAAGGGATGAAATCACAGATAAACAGCCCAAAGATGACAGGGAGCAATGAGACAGATTTTTTTATTTTTCTTCAGGATAATCACATTCATGTTTTCCCTCCTTGAAACTACAAAGATATGATCTTATTCTGCCTGCTCTTTGTTGAGCTGATGCAGCTGCCTGTTGTTTGACCCAAAATTCATGATAAAAACAAACTGCTCTCACATTTTTTATTAAACTCTGTTAATAATAACAGCAGGCAGTGTTGTTGTAATCACTGTCTATAAACTCAACAACCTATAAATTTGGCACCTGTTTGTCTTGAATCATTTTCAGAAATATTTGAATCATTCTGATGACTTAACCATTGAAGCTTAGTTCAGTCTGCATAGTAGTTGAGTAATGTGTTGGTGTGAAATGAAAGTTAGTCAGTGTTGACGTTGAGGCTGGGATAATACTTAATGTGCTGAATAAATTAAACACTCATGGAATTTTAATTTCCAGTCAGAGAATCCATTACTGCTGCTGCTTTTTATTGTTGCATAGAGATGTCTTGAATTTGTTTATT
>NW_018128109.1:168952-183593 GCF_001952655.1 Monopterus albus | reverse complement strand
GTCATGTGTGATTAAACATTTTGTTGCAGATCAAATGTTAAAATGCGATTAAAATGGCTCATGCTTCAGGATGTGTTTAAACATCCCTCTGACCGCAATTAGAGTTCCACACAGGTTATAGTAATGCAAAGGCAGTGTGAACTTGGTAGTGGTCTCAGCTTAAAAGACCGTGATGGTGAAGTAAAGGGAGGTTGGCCAGTAATGGCTGTCAGGGGCTTTATAGTGGCAGATACGTGCTCTGCTGGGGTTCAGAGCCTGTTCCCCACAGCAGCTGCCTCAGTGCTTTACTGATGTTGTGTGTCTGTATAGATGTAAATTGTTTACATGTATTTACATCTAGTTTGAGGTTTTAACCTTTTCAGCCCAGGTCTCACATACTCGGTGTCTTGACATGAAAATGCTTACTTGAGGATATTAAGAAATATTAGAATGAGTTTGGTTTCAGCCTTTATCAATGCACTGCTGCCCTGCAATAATGTACAATACAGGGATAGATGGTAATATTTTGAAGCACTGGCCCTATGGGTCACTGAGTGGCTAAACTACATTTTTGGTGGCCCAATGTAAATGTGTGGTCTCAGTGTGTTCATTAATGTTGCTTGGGCAAAGTGCACTGGATATTATCACTTTTTATTTCCAAGGTTCAACATTAACCAATGGCCACAAAAAGTTAGTGTTGCCAGCAGGTGGCCCGCTGTGGCCACCAAACTTTCAGGTCTCTACTGAGATCAGATTTTCAGTTTAATTAGAAAAATCCATTCATTATGCCCATGTATTTTGACAAAGAAGGCTACAGTTGCAGGCATGAATTATAGGTTTTCCACCTCTTTTTGTAATGTTTCTATTGTTGACGCGATTGACTTGGACATTCACAATGAAAGAAACACACAATGACTAACTTGAGCATAGGGAAGAAAGGAGAGAGAATTAAGTGATCAGTGTTAAAGGAGTAGTGTTATTTTGTCAATAAAACCTGTCAACAAGATATATTCATTGAGTTGACTGATTTAGGATGTTCCAGTAAGAGGGGCTTTCCTTGTATTTTGTTTTGTATCGGTGACAAGAATAAAGAGGACATAAAATCCTTTTGAGTGCCTGGGAGAATATGCATGGCGGTCTTAAAACATTGAAATGTTTGTATTGGAAAGCACTGTGTGGATTATCACCTAAATAACATATTTAGAAAGTATTATTTATTAGGAATGGTTGGATTTCTTAAATTGTTCCTATTCCCCTGAAATGTAAGCGTCTTAAGGGTGGGTTTGAAGATTTCATCTGTGCAGTGTTTGAAGCCTCTCCTCTCGTCCCCTCCCCCAGTTGGGTTTTATCTTTTGCAAGTCTAACCGAATATCGGGTGCTCTTTGGCAAAGCTTACCAAGCAACAGAAGCCCTGAACCTCATTATTGAACCCGTTATTGTTTAACTGCAGGGCTTAATGTATGGTTAAAATAAAATGTTAAAATTTTGTATGCTAGACAAGATTGACTCTCCAGTCAAGCCAGCTGTGGTCTGATCAGGAACGTGTCCTAGTCAATGTCATTATTTCTCAAGATCACTGAATGCACAGACTGTTGTCTATCAGCAGTGCTTTTGTGTAATTGTCACAGACCATTGTCCTCTAATGCCCTGCATGCATGTTAGAGCAAAGAATGTGTGTGAGAGTATGCACACACGCTTTCAGACACACAGAGCAGCTCCAGCATCTCTTTGTTCCCTTGTCCTTGTGTGAGAGAAGCGCTTTCATAAGCTTGGCAACAGCAACTAGCTAGTAGCATGTTTGACCTTCAGGCTCCTCTGAGCGGCCGCACAGGGGTACTACACCCCAGAGAGCAGAGCCCAGCTGTCAGCAGCCGTGTGCAGTGGTCTGAGATGCCTTCACTATCCTACAGTAGACCTCATGCTTTTGATCGTGTAAACCAAGTGGTGGCGGCTACACTTTAATTCTGTTTATAATTGTACACCAATGAGGTTAGTAGGCTTCTTTACTGAGTGTAGTCTATAAAAGACAAATGTACTCCAATTACATTGACCACTTACATAATGCAGAGATGCTGTTTTGAGCGCTCATGGTTAGACTGGCTGAATGAGGCATTGAAAGACTAAACCCTTGACTGTTGTTTTGAGTCCTGTCAGAAGGTGGCAACAGTCCCCCATCTGCTGGATTCTGTAGGAAATGCAAGTAATTTAGACCTTTGAAAGCTAAGAAATAAACTGTAAAAGGCAATTTTCATGTATTAGAACTACATTTTTATGACATTGCATTTATTCATTTGGTTGCTGTTGTTCTGCATCCAAGCCTTAGATCGTTTAGGGTTTGTTTATGTAGAACGGTTCATAAAATGCCCAGTATTAGAGGCTCACATCCTCCCTTCATACTATATTTATAGGCCGTAGACAGACCTGGCTAAGACCCTGAGTTAGTGTAGTGACATAATTATTTTTGTCCATTCATGGCATCCAAGAGAGGTTCAGTTCAGAAAAGGCTTTTCACATGGAGTGATGTGGAGGACTGTAGTAACATCAAGCTGCTATAATCAAAATTTCTATTAACTAACACTGATCAGCCGTAGCATTATGACCACCTGCTTAACACCGTGTACACAGGAATCAATGTGGCAGTTGTCTGGCACTTATTATGAGGGAGCAGACAGTTATGGATATACACCAACCAGCCATAACATTATGACCACCTGCCTAACACCGTGTCACTCTGCAGCTCACTGTGCATCTTCTGTGAATCTCTTTGCTTCCATAGTTCGACTGTCAGGAAGAGCACGAATGTGTCGACCGTTCAGTGTAAAAGGAGTGAAAACTCTGGTCCTGAGGATGAGAATTGTTTATAGCTGCTGAATGTTTCTCTTCATAAAGACCAGTGTACAGTGTTTCTCATTTTCAGCCTTTGTTAAAAAGATTCAAACTAAATGGAATCTTTTGAAGAAGATGAATGAAATTTAAAGGCTTAATCTACAGTAGATCAACCTCATCAGTGGGCGTTGGGCATCCATGACCCTGTTGCTGGTTCACTGTTTGTCCTTCCTTAGACACTGTAGGTAGGTACTAACCACTGCAGACCAGGAACACCCAACAAGACCTGCAGTGTGGGAGATGATCTGACCCAGTCGTCAGACATCACAGTTTCTCCCTTGTCAAAGTCACTCAGGTCCTTATGCTTGCCTGTTTTTCCTGCTTCCAACACATCAACTATGAGGACCGGATGTTCACTTGCTGCCTAATCTACCCCACACACTGACAGGTGCCACTGTAATAAGATAATCAATGTTATTCACTTCACTTGTCAGTGGTCATAATGTTATGGCTGGCTGATGTAAATCATGTGACTATTTGTCTGTGAGGGGTTGTGATTGTAGTGTGGGTTGCAGATCCCTTCTGCTCTCCAGAGCATTCCAGCATCTTAAAGTACACTCTTTTGTTTTTACTGCAGGCAGCTCCAGTGTTCTCATTCATTCTCAGTGCTCTCACCAGCAGGAAACAGTTTTCAGTAAAAAGCTTTACCTGCCAAGCCCTGAACAGCAGGCAGACTGACGTTTAGCAACTAAGTGGTAGTGCAGCATTTAGTAGCTAAATCTTTCCTTCAGGCGATATCAGTAAAATGGTTGAAAGAAGAGTGAATATTGCACCTAAAATGTTAAATAAATGTTGATGTTGCTTTTATTTGCTGGATGTCTAAATAAGCACCAGGTTCTCATATCAAATCAAAAGGTGATGTCAGTGTTGTAGTTATACCTTCTATCACTGCCTACAAGTGGCTAAAAGTCGTTTAAGAAAACCATGTCATCAGTGAATAAGTCATTGACTTAAATATTTTCCTGAATCATCCTTTCTCTCCTCTTATTTTTTTTTCTCTTGGCTGTGTTTAGGATACACTCCAGCCGGCACCCCATACAAAGTGCCCCCTACTCAGTCAAATGGAGCACCTCCTCCCTACACCCCCACTCCCACCCCGTACCCAACAGCCATGTACCCCATCCGCAGTGCCTACCCTCAGCAGAATTTATACGCACAGGTAAGGGCACTGAATTAGAACTAACAGCATTACATTTTGGGGAAATACTTGTAAATACCCTGCAGCTGAAAAGTTTGATCAGGTTTGTCATGCTGCACCTGTTCTTTTGACAGCGGCGTGTTGCTTAATCATTTTAGGGAATATGTTTGTGTTGCCTGGCTGCTCAGTGTCATTTTACCGTATATTAAAAGCGGTTAAGATGAGGAAATTTACATAAGGGGCACCAAAGGGAATGTCCTCTTTCTAATAATTCAAACATGAGGCATTTTGAATGTTAGTGTGTTCAGTAGCCACAAAGAAATCAACTCAGGAGCTGAAAGCACATTTTAACATGCTGCCTCTTTACACATGAGACAACAATAAAATCAACATTTGGTTCTTTTACACTTTGGTGCTGTACTACCGTGTAATGGTTTGAAAAGAGGTGCAAAAGCAGGAAGTAGTGTTGATCTTCTGGGTGTTTCCTCTTTACTTCTGTTGTTCTTGCAGTTGAACATGTAGCCACCCTTCTTGTGTCTCCCTTCAAATAGAACATTCATTTTACACCGAGTTTTATATATTATACACACCCTCAGACTCACCAACTGTACTGTGTTGGTCAGGGAGCATACTATACCCAGCCAGTGTATGCGGCTCAGCCACATGTGATCCATCACACCACTGTGGTGCAGCCCAACAGCATCCCCTCCACAGCCCTCTACCCGGCCCCAGTCCCTGTACCTACTCCTCGCAACAACGGCATGGCTGCCATGGGGATGGTTGCTGGGACAACCATGGCCATGAGCGCAGGTATGGACAGAACCAAGCACTCTCCACATGTATGGTTATTTCAGTGATATGCTAAGGCTCTTCTACCCTCACTGCTGACAAGAACTCATTTACTTGTGCTTCAAATTGTTTTTGCATTTACACAGATATGTGGGCAGCATATACAGTATATAAATTAGAGGTGAAACGATTAGTCAGTATACAGAAGATTCACCCATAACTTTTCAGCCTATTGATTTTTGTTTGTTTGTTTTTTTGTTTAAGCAAAAAAATACAGCATAGGTTCTCTTGTTCCAGGTTTTCAAATGTGAATGTCTGACAGTTTTCTTCATCTTCTGTGATAGTAAAGTGAATAGCTTTGATTTTTAGACTACTGGTCAGATGAGTTTTCAAGTTCTTCTCATGGTTCCTGGTAACTTATAGTTGACATTTTGAGGAAATAATTGCTAGTGGCAACCTTAGTCTCTTACATTCATCTTGTTGTTTAACTGGCTTCATTCAGGTTTATTTTATAAAAGTTAAAGAAGGTTGATTTGGTATGTTGATTTTAATTAAGGCCTATGTAAATAGTCACATTGGCTAAATGTTTGAAAACAACTACAGCAACTCATTTAAAAGAAAAAAGACAAACCAAGCTGATTAGCAGATGTATTCATAAATGGTAAAAGCTCATTAACAGTGGTGGTAACTTCCTGTAGGGACTCTGCTGACAACGCCCCAGCACCCCCCGATCGGAGCACACCCAGTTACTGTGCCAACCTACAGGCCCCAGGGGACACCTGGGTACAGCTACGTACCACCTCATTGGTAGAGCCCACCCATCATGTGAGTGTCTGCCCTTGGTCCTCTCCAGCCTAGTTTTATCTCCTCCATCTGTTCCCTCCTCCCTCCTCCTCTCCGTTCCTCTGTTTGTTCCTCTGTTGTCTCTCACTTTGACTTGAACAAACTGTGCTGCCTCTTGTTTCTTTCCGCTGTTTTCCTCCAAGGTCGGAGGTAGTCATAAATCAATCACAAATTTCTGCTCTTCTTTCTCACCAGATCTGGAGTCCACCATCGTATGCAACTGCTCAAATCTTACACGGGCTCCCACTGGTAACCATGGGAGCCTGGCACCTGTCTGCAAGAACAAAACTAAAGTGCAACAGCCACTTTAATATTATTGTTATTGTTATTATGCGACATTCTTTAACATTTTTACAAAAGCTGCTTTTAATTTTTATTATTTTCTGTTCATTTGCCAACCAGTCATTACTTTTTGTGTGGGGTTGTTTTATTTTACTTTCTCTCCTTTTTTTTTTTTTTTTCTTCTTCTTCTTCTTTGCTGTGTCTGTCATTGGAACTCCAGAAGGACTCTTGACCAATCATGGGTGTCGGCCGCTCCTGTTTCTGTGTTGTGCTGGTGTGTGTGTGGTCCTGCCTACTGCTGCTCAGTTGGCTGGAAAATATTGGGCACTTACTCCTCATTATCATCTCCATCAGTCATTACAAAGACTTATTGTTTATGCTGCCAAATTTTCACAAAACCACAAAATATCAGCACAGGGTTTTAACATAATTAGGGTTTTTGTTTTTAAGGTTATTTAATGTCTGTCCTTTTACCTCACTCAACGGAATGACATTTTCCTCTCCACTTATTTGCTACCTTTGTTCTTCCTTCCTGTTCATCCTTTTAATCTACTTTGCTTTCAGTCAAATTTCAGTCGTCTTCCAATGCCTAGCTGTCCGGAAGTAGTCAGTCCATCGTTGCTGTTTGTCCTAACATCTGCATGTGAGTGCCGTGTCGTTTTGGGCAGAGCACTTGCCAACAATCACCCATCCCGCTGCGTGCCCCACTGTGTCCACATTAGCATAACACCTAGCGCACACTAAGAAAACATAACCTACATGCTACATACTATGCAGGCTAGTATGTTGTGACAATATTGAAATCTTTAACCTAGCTAGAGAACATTTTGGGGTTGTTTGGGTCATGCCAGCTTTTGTATGTGGTTAGCATACAGTAGGTCAAAATAGAAAATTTAAAAATATTTATACTAACGGTGTCATCAGCATGGGTGGTTGTGCACACTTTCTCACATGTACACACAGGGGCTCCTGCGGTGTGTTGGAAACATATGATCACTTAGTGGCACTTACTGTACAGTACTTCCAGTTACATTGTTACTTATCAACACACACACAGACACACACACACACACACGACATGGGTTTTTAGGGGGCTGCGCGGCAGACACAGCCAGCGGAGAGGGAGTTTAAAGGGATTGTGTTGGCATGAGGAGAGCAGACAACAAGGGAAGAGGAGGAGCAGACATATTTGCAGTCAGTCTCTTCATTTCAAGGTACAAGACAGTTAAGTTTGTGACATCTCACCTGCAAGAGACTGCTCAAACACGCTGCTTCTTTGCACTACATGTATTGTACATTGATTTCTCACTGTGAGTATATCATCTCCTCCTCTTTCCTCCTTCCAGGCGAGGACTAACAAGCAAACACTCAAACCCAGACTGAGTGTACAGTTAATAACAGACCAGTCAAATAAATGTGCTGATGGATAGATGAACGCTGAAAAGACATTTGGGTTGCAATTTTAACTTTGCTGGTGTTCCAATGTGCACACAAGCACAAAACCTGACTGATTTAAAAAAAAAAAAAAAAAAAAAAAATGTTTTATGCATTCATGGCACGAGTGTAGAGCTGTGACAATGCAGTGTTGCTCAGTCACTTAGCTTTAAACCTGTTCAGTTCTTCTGGGACTTGGGAAAAGTGCAGCATTGACCTCCTGGGGCCAATTTGAGACTTTGACTTGTACCAGTGTTATGACAAAAGAATCATCCATTTGTTTGCTGTGATTATTTTTGTAAGCGGCAGAGGTTTACACACGTGCATTTAAACATTATTGTCCATTTTTAAAAATCTGGCATAAAGGTTTTAAGAACATTGTCTTTAGATGTGGATGCTATTTGAGCCAATGAGACATGGATCATATACAGCTTTGTTTATTGTGCTTTGTTTGTACATACCAAGGTATTTAGATGCACCGTATGATGATCCATCTTAATGAAACTCATTCTTTGAGTCTGAGTCTTTGTCTATTGGTCCTTGGCTGGAGAAAACGGGGGTTGTGGTGTGGCGGTGATGGGGTTTAATATTTAGGTGAGGCCTGTGGTGTGTGGGTTTTTTTTTTTTTTTTTTTTTTTTTTCAGGATTTACCGAAACTCAAAACACAACTTCATGATCTGTACAGTACAGATTGGTGTAATGAGAAGCATTTACTGTGTGGGTATATAGATGAAGTGGTTTGATTATTGCAATAAAATGCCTCCAGCTGTTATAACATAGTCATTTTATCAGCGTTTTGAATTGATCTTAAAAATGCTTATTGTTGTAATCTCTAAATATCGGTCACCGGCTCTGTATGCAGCCTCCATTTAATAATTATTATTACAGTTACTGCTAAGAATAGTAGAACATATCAACAATTTGGGGTATTGAATAACTTTGTGAGGAAGTATTGCACAACATGACAAAAAAAAAAAGTTGACTATAATTTAATGCTAAGTAACAGGAACCTAGGCTTTGTAGTGCAAGAGGGAGGAGGAAGCAGTTTATATTGTAATTAAAAATAAAACAATAAGGTTGAGTGTTTGAGGTATGCTTAGTCCAGATGTTTGTACACTAGTAGGTTAACACTCAAGAAAATATTGCATAATGCCGCTGTCGGATGAAAACAGTCGTACGTTTTGAGCCTTAATTTGAAAATGATCCTCGTCTTTTAGAAGATAAGTGGATAACATCAGCATGAGGGTCACCATGAAAGGATGCTGTACATTTTAATTCAAGCCAGTAAAACTGGAGAGAAGACAGGATTTTCTTGCGACAGCAGTAATGTTACTTGTCATTAGGATTTATTTAACCAACCACTACTACTGTCAGTATTTCTCAATTAAATCTTAAGGTTTTTTTTCTTTCCCTCTGATCAGTTGAACATAATGGGTATGCATAATATTCAGGTGTATTTCACTATAGCATTGGATTTATAAGTTTAAAAAATGCAGTATATTTATACAGCAAGTGGTACAGTAATGTATATCTAGCTAAGCATGGTTGCATCAGTGTGGCAGCTACTGTTTGTGCTTTTAATATTTTATTTTGTATTTTTTAATTTACCTCCTCTTCTGCATTTCTGTCCTCTACATATCTACTGCTGAGGGGGGAGACATTTACACAAGGTCTGAAAACCAAATTAGGACTTGTGAAAATTCTAGTCACCAAGTATTTTGATTGTTGCTCAAATGTATAGACCTTGAGGAAATTGAGGATAAAAGAACTGCAATGGATGACAATGTTTCGGATCCCTTAAAAAAAAAAAAAAAAAAAAAAAAAGTCACTGTATTGCTCTCAGAAGCCAGCTTTGCTGTCCATTTCTATTCTGTTGGTCCAACAAGATATCGACTGATGTCTTGAAAACCCTCAGCCTCGACACCCATTGTCCTGTGCCATATTTCACCGTTGTTCAGTAAACATTAGTTTCTTCTCTTAACTGGTGAATTCTGAGTCCTTGTAATGTCTGACTTCCTGTGAATGTGTTTTCCTATTGCTGTCCTAGTTCTCACATTGTTGTTGATGCATATTGCCTGTCTCTCTTTTATCTTTCTGGCTGTTTCCTCTGTGCTTATCCTGTTTTCACTTTATGCCACAAGTCCCTTCAGAGGCCATTTTGCATCCTTTGAAACGTTCTTTTTATCAGGGATGCAAAATGTCAGGTTACATGTTCTGCTCCTTCTTTTCTGTTAACCCTCTGCTCTCACATCATGGTTTTGTTCATGTTGTCTGTCAGTCTGACCTTTTGCAACCTTCACCACCCTGTCTGAATAGCATTCATGTAGAACTATATGATAGACATTACATTAGTGTTACTAATCTTGTGTATTTGTTTGGAATTTGTGATTTTATACTGAGCCTTTTTAAACACTAGATGTCGCCATGTGACAGTCTGAAAGTGGATTTATCTCTGAAACATTATGATGAATTCTGACATGATTAAAAAGTGTCATTTTCATTTCAGAAATGCAATTGGATGTCACATTTTGAGCTGCGCGATATTTTTTGTGGGTGGTCGATTCCAAATCAGTCTTTATTTTGTAAAGACATTTTCAGAAATGTCAGACACCAAATAAGGTTTGTTGTTCGTTTAAGAAGAGTTAATTATTTTGAAGAGAGAGCGTTTCTCTTGTGGGCTGCGGACCAATGCTCTTTAAAAACCACAGTACTGTTTCAATGCGGCGGCTCAGCAGAGAGGCAGACCCACAGAGCATTTGGGGATTGGTGAAAGAAAAACGGCTCTCACAGAGCAGCTTTGTTTTTCAGGGTTGTGAAACTGCTTCCTCATTTCACTTCATTCCTTGCTTCTCATTTCTTTCAGTTTGCACTTATGTGAAAATGGACAGCTGAACACTTTGTGTCTAGGGGGGAACAATGCAAAGTTGTCTTAATCATGTTTCCTCTTTTATATTTACTTTCCTCAGTTGCATTTCGAAATGTTGAAAGGTGAAACCTTTAATGAGGATTGCTCAGTTCGTTCCAGTTTATTTTCATCTTCTTCACTAACAGTGAAAATGTGATTGCAACCATTCATAACAATTTTACTCTTTGATTTTTCCCTCTTTCCTCCTTTTGCCTTGCAGTTGCTATGTCTTAGTTTTTTTTTTTCCTGAGTAATTAAAACACTGCTATCACAGGGAATAGTAGGCTTTTAAATGTCTTCGATGTTCTGCTGCAGCTTTTTAATTTGAATTTGTCAGAGATATCTCTTGGTTTAATTTGACACTAAATGTGATGCAAAAAGTGGAAAATTCCTTGTCTTCCAAAAAAAAAAAAGATGAAAAAAAATAAAAAAAATAAAACCATACTTGTATCCCCCCCCCTCCCCACCCGGATCGAGTATTAGGAACAACCCCATCTTTGGAAGTTTTAGTTTGGTACCCAGTTTGCACATGCTATGGTATATCTGTTACCGTAAGGTTGTGTTTGCAACTGAAGCCTAACGTCTGTTCAGCGTTGAGAGAAGTGAATTGTATGTTAGCTATCGGGTCTGGAGTGAAGGACCCGCGTCAGGCTTGTGATATGAAGTGTAAATCTGTTTTTAATTTTTGTTCTTTTTTTTTATGGGTTTTTTTTTTGTTGTTTTTTTTTTTTTAAGATCAGTTAGTGATCTTAGTACTATAACTAAGCCAAGTTTGTAATTGTATATTTACTGTAAAATGTAGAACATTGAATAACTATTAAAATTTTCCTATAAAAGGAAGATCGTCTTTTGTGGCCTTATTTCAGAATTTGTCGTTATTAGGTTTCTGTATTGGCTAAATGTAAATACAGCTGACCCAATGTTTTAACAGTTGCACTGGGATTTAAGAATGGACTTATCTGCAGTACAGTATAGACGGTACAGCTCCACACAGCCTGAAGACCGGACCAATGGTAGTGAAAAAGACACTTTCTCATACTCTTGTAGTAGAGAAGTGATAGTACACTTTTTCCGGAAACACTACTGTACCTGGATAATTTAGAGCCTCACCCATGAAAACAACTCCTTCTCTGGAAACGCTTCTGCACGTGGTAACACATAATCCAGAGCCTCACCCGTGAAAACAATTCCTCCTCTGTTTAAGGGGCCTGACACAAATCTCTGCCAAAGTTTCAAATCCATTTAGATTAATTATTATCAAAGGAAGTTCTGCCGTGAGAGACTTGACATACAGTATGTTGTGAAATGAAAATTGCAAAACCTAACTGTGGTAATAAAGTCTTATAAATGTCTCATTTTAATCAACCCAGTTGTTATGAAACTGTACAGATCGCGAAAACTAATGCAGAAAGGTGCTTCTGTTATTTAGCCTGGCCTCACCGACAAATGTGTGGGCAAAATGGAAACACCTGTCAGTGCAAAAGCACAGCAAATCACATCTTCCAAAGTGACCATGAACATCATCGCCTTCATAAAGGGAGCGTTCATTGCAGGGCTGCTGTATTGGCCTGCATTTGTTTTAGCACCAGTTGACAAGACTGTAATATATGGAAGAGCTGAAGTTGATGCTGTTTCTACATTTGCTGCATTTATTTTATTTTTTTAATTTTTAAAACAAATTGTGAGTTCAAAAATCTCTGGCATGGAAAGCTACGTCAGTTCTGCACAGGGAGTCTCACTGAGGGGGACTGAGCTGGCAATGTTTACAGTGGCTGCAGGTGCTGGGGGCAGATATCCCGAGTGAGCACCTACCATTTACCTGCAAGACCAGCAACAAACAGCCAGGTATTCCAGACAGAGGACCCTGACAATACTGCTCTAAAGTAGTGTTAGCAGTGTAATGCATGGTCTGTTACAGAGATAAAAGTATGTTCCTTTTCAAGAACAGGTTCACTTGAGGATAAAAACACAGTACTTCTTCAGAGGTACTTTCTCAATCTGCAAATAGAAAAACCACGGTGCGTTGTTTCCTGTGTGGTGGGCAGCATGAGAAGATTCACTCTTTCACTTCTCTCCAGATCCACTAGCAGACATCCGACTGGGTTGAGCAACACCACCCATCACTAGTATAGATCGCATTCCCTACTGAGGAAGGACTGACACACACCTCTTTTATGCACAGTGATAGTCGTGTTTTGACAGCAATCAGAAGAGACTCCTTTGTCTCATATTCCAAGCGTTATTTGGTAATTAACCGGAAAACTTTAAATCTGAGTGTAGCTTAGGTGTTTTAAACAATTACAGCTGGATATGGGATTTCATAAATGTTTTAAAAATATAGCCACCACAAAGTTGTCAGTGTTAACCAAGTGATCCTAACCCTGAGTTTTATTTGGTTGTATATGTAGTTTTCCTTCTCAATTTGGTGTTATAAGGGTTTGAATCACATTAATTCCTTGCAAAAAACAAAACGAAACAAAGTTTCGTTTTACTGCTTCTTTTATCTTGCTAATTGTCCTCTTCTACCTGCTTTCACAAAATCTATTTTATGCTGTTTCCACAGTAGTGCCACCTGCTGCACTTTTGCCTCCTGTGTCTGACTAAAGGTTAAGTGTCTGTGTTAAACCACACACCCAGACCAAAGTTTGATCAGCTTTAATCAAGTTTGTCTTTGTTTAAATGACTAATTCAACTAGTTAATAATTAGGCAGCATAGACGTGCCGATGTACTGTACATCTTTCACATATTAGGAAATATTCAGGCTGGGTGTTCAGCATGCAAACTAAAATACACCTTGCTCTTTAACTAGACATTACATTAACTGTAGCATCCTACTGCAGGTGACTGTCAAATATGCATGCATAAAGTACAGGGTAAACATTCAGTCACACACAATTAGCACTGACAGGCAGTCATGTATAAAAACAGATATGTTATTTAAAAAGATCTTTCTCTTATCCTGAAGTATAATGTCCGGCCGGGAACAAAGGCAGTCGCACACTGGTTACAAAAAATAAAATAAAATACCCGAGGCCTCTCTGTGTGGAGTTTGCATGTTCTGCCTGTGCCTGTGTGGCATCTCTCCTGGTACTCTGGTACTCTGGCTTCCTCCCACAGTCCAAAGACATGCAGCTTAGGTTGATTGGTGACTTTAAATTGCCCATAGGACTGCGTGTGAGTATGTATGTGGTTGTTTGTCCACGTGTCAGCCCTGTGATGGACTGGCGACCTGTCCAGGATGTACCCTGCCTCTCACCCAGTGACAGCTGGCATTGGCTCCAGCCCCCATGACCCTATTCAGGAATGAGCGATATAGATAATGGATGGATGGATGTACATGAACCTTAGGATCATCTGATTATTTTCCACACCTTACATATTCACAGAAAACATACAGAAACATGATAGATACATAAACATGACTTTACCTAACAAGACCTGCAAGGCTGAAGTCATGCTAACAGCTCTGTGGTCCTGTATTTGACTGCATGCTTACATACTCATGGTGCCAATACTAATATATTGATACTATGCTGCTATAATATTTACCATTTTTATGATCTTAGTAGTATGTGATAACAATTGTAAATGATTACTAAACACAATGTATAGCTTAGGCTGATTGCAGTATCATTAGTTTAGCTGCTATTTGGACATAAAATACTGGGCAAATAAAAATGTTGACCTGCAGATGGGGCTAGATAAAATATTAAGGGATCACCAGAGTCATTACTGCTCATCCTGAGGAGAACATGAATAGCCTTTCTTGTATAAAGTTTCATGACAGTCCACCAATAGGCACCAACAGGGCTCAACTTAGCCTTAACTTGTGGTATGTTGTGCCATAGAACTAATGTTTTTGGTCATACTTCTGAAACTATATTAGTTAAATTATATATTTTAGTTTCAGTGGATGTACAACAGCCTTAAATAGATAAAACAACTGTTTGACATAAACACATTTTGCCATAAAATCATGATATGTAAAAAGTGGCTCATTTTATCCCGTCCTCACCTACACGTGTACATGTTGTCAAAAATCTGTGAGTACTCATTTATGAAAATTTGTAAATGTTCCTACCCCTAAAATAAACCGTGGAGAATGCCAAAGTGTTTCTTTCACATTTCTTCGTAGCTTAGTTGGGCAACTGCGAATTCCTTCAATTCACAGCAATATCTGAGGTTTAACAGCTTAGTTTTTAACTTCACACCTAGGACATTATCTTCAGTCAACAACCTTTTAAGTTTGATTTTTACACTCTACTGCAGCTACCCCTTCATTAGGGCGTCTTTTGTACACTAAGCTCAGTCTTATCAAGCTGAGCTATTGCAGAACAAATGCAAAGAAGGGCGGAGGTCTAAAATGTGTTTGGATGAGAGACGC
>NW_018128109.1:165940-168927 GCF_001952655.1 Monopterus albus | reverse complement strand
GCTGATTAAGCTTTGAGCAAATTTTTTCTAGAGGGAAATGGACTACTTCCCTGTCTGGACACATTTCAATTTCAACATGACAAGTGTGCTCATTTGAGAAAAAGAGATCTTCTGGATGCCAGTCATCTGTTGGCACAGTCTTGCTGACTGTTTAGAAATGTAATCATAATGGAGTAGAGGCTTTTGGCGCAGCTTCACCCACTGTCAAGGTGCATGGAGAAGGGAAAATACATTGCTGTGCAGAGAACAACCTTATTACTGAACCTATGCATTTTGGTCTGTAGCCTCCATCTTATTTTATTGTTCATTGCTCATAATACACCTCACTATGCTTAATTGTCCGGCGGGGATTGTCAACCCCCCTCCCCGCGGCGACCCCGTTCAGGGATGAAGCGGTAGAAAATGAATGAATGGATGAAATATAGAAGGCGGTGACTCAAGGACGGACAGTTTTTTCCTCATCAGCATCATCTGACATCATCACATTTGTTAATATTAAAGGATTGGTTCATTGTGAATGACAAGGCCAGCACAAATGAATTTTCACATGACAAACTGAGGAAGTACAAACTCTGTGCAGAAGGAATACGTGCAGTCATGACTCACTGGCCACAACCTCAAAGCAGGAGTACCTGACAAACTACAGTGTTTTGTAAAGTTTAAAACCACAGCAATGAAATAACAGTGTGTTTTTTTTACACCTCTGTTTCTTCATCTCCAGATCAGGATACAAAACACTGCTATTACCTTTGTTGTCAGTCTTAATGAGAGTAGGCTACAGTATGATGACATGTTTTCCACACAAGGATCTGGACCCAGCATATCAGCCAGTAAAGTATGTAAACAATAGTTCATGTGCTAATGATGACACAAAGTTGAATCTGTTAACAGAGCTTTGATATTTGGTGTAAGAAAATTATTTCATTATTATTATTATGTGCTTTAGCCTACAGCTCAATCTATCTGTTAAAATGGCACTCATTGACCCAGTGAGGGTGACTGGGGTCTAAAGGGAGGCAGGGCAGACTACATAGTTCAACCCCACCATGATGGACAAAAAGGTTATAAAAGGTTATGCCTTTCAATACTGTATTTACAAAACGTGTTCAGTACTGTGGTCAGATGTTCTCTGGCGCAAACCGGACGCTGAGCAGGAAACGGCAGTTCTGACAAATCAAATAAGAGGGTAATAAAAGGCTCATAAAATTCCAACAGGATGAAATGCAGAGACATGTAAAACTATCTTATTGTGTCCCTCTCCTTCCTGGTTACCAAAAGTGACCGAAGTGAGTGGCAGAGATATTTATCAGTTGCACAGTTGTTGGATCATGGTAACTGAAGTGCTCTGTAATTGGTGATGACCATAATAATCATCCTTACAGCCACATATTGTCACATTTAGCACATGATGTAATTGAACATGGAAACAAGTTTGACTCCTGTACCAAGTTCTTGTTGTTTTTCTTGAGACATTCACACATTATTATGGTGCTTATGCCAAGTGCTGTGATAACAATGAGCACACCAGGGTTATGCCATCATATTGGGGGTGAATGTGGGGGGTTTTGGGACCTGGGGGGTGGGTTTACCTCTTCTTCTGCTGCAGAAGAAGTATTCAGATTATTTACTTTAGAAAAAGTAGCAATACCACAGCATAGAAATACTCTGTTATAAGTAAAAGTCCTGCATTCAGTATATTACTTAATAAGCTATCCTAACAGTACTAGGTCTCTACACTTGCATGTTGCTAATTTGTGCTGTCATATAATTTAACTTTTAATTAGCATTTAATAGTTTAATCTAATTTGCATTTTAATGTTTTATCTGTTTGTGTGCATTGTGTTAAGCACTTTAAATTGCCTATATAAAATAAAAACTTGACGTCTGAGTAAACATTAGTATAAAAAAATAAAGTATCAAAAATGATGCAGAATGACCCATTTCATATTAATATAAGACATATTATATTACTGGAATATTGAAAGGATTATTGCATACATCACATTTTATATTACAGCTGGTTGGTAATATTATCTCTGTACCTCAGTCACTTTAAATCAGTCAGTCACTTTAAATATTTTTATCTCAAGCACTTCCAGAGTAGCCTATCTGACACACAGCTAGGTCACTTACTGTTGCAAGGACACCGCAGGTTACAATAACTACAATAAAGAGCTTTAAGTGCAAGGCTTTAGTTGCCCTTTGCCTCTCGGTGCACACTGAGTAGGTGGTGCAAGACTCGTTGCGCGCGCGTGCCTCCGGTCTAGAGCGCGCCGCTGTCCGGTGCAGCATCAGCAGTACGTGAAGACTGAGAACAGCAGGTGCGTCCGGGACAGACAGGCGGCGGGTTTAGCTAAAGCTCACGTATACTCCATGCTTATAGTATAGACCCGCTTCTCTTCCCGACGGGGGCTCCTTCTCGCTGCTGTTACGCAGGAGGAGAACGGAGCAGGACCAGTCCTGTCCATGGCCAATGCACCAACTTGTTGAGGCTGCCGCTTCATTTTAATCCGGTCACTCAAGGTAAGTTGTACTTGTTTTTGGTGTATAGTTTTCATAACACTGGGCTCACATTGATATTTTAAAGCAGCAGGAGATGAAGTTTAATCTCTTACTAAGAATCAATAGTAACAGATAAAAACAACCTGAACGGATGAAGTCTGTGCAGGTAGTGCAAGGAGCGCTCACACTCACTGACTCACTCACTCACACGTACGTAAACAACAAGAACTCCCAGCGTATCGGTAATATTTGATTTGATTTGATTTGATTTGATTTGATTTATTCTTTCAAACATGCAGAACAAATGACATCAACACACACATAATTACACAGATCAACCAATGCTAATCCAGAATCAGTTTGCTTATACCTAGTACATGTTTGAATGGAGTAGGAAGAAGTCAGACTTATCCAGTCCTACCCCATAACATCATCTTATACAAAAAATTTCATGCATCATTGGCTGCAAGCAGTATCTCTACATA
>NW_018128109.1:157008-165877 GCF_001952655.1 Monopterus albus | reverse complement strand
ACTTATAGAAATACAAAATCTTTTTTTGGTTGTACGTATAGCATGAACTTTTAGATTTAACTGGCCCATTAAATTATATCCCCCTTCCCTTTTGTCAAATAACTTTTGGATTCCACCAGGTAATAAGTCATTCCTGGCTTTATACATAAACACAGCGGTCTTATATTCCACTAAATCAAAGAATTTTAACAATTTAGACTGTATGAAAACTACCTTTGTGTGATCCCTATACCCCAACTTGTGCACAATTCTAATATACACTAAAGGCTGCAACTTTCTCTCCATCCATCTATTATCCTATCCTGAAGTGCGGGGCTGACGGGCTGGCATTATACTGCAGCTAAAAGTACTTAGTAACTATCAGTCGAGCTAACTGATGTGACTGATATGGCGACGTCTCACTCTGTTGGAGATGATGGAACGACAGAGAAGCACTCTGGTTATTGTGGTACAGAGTGATGCCTCCTTATCTCATAAACGATCTTTGGCTGCAGCAAGGTCACAAACCTGACAGCAGCTACTTTCATTTTTTCCTGTGATCAATGTAATTTGCGGAGCTGGTCATTTTAACCCTGGGGTGGTGTGGGGGTGTTAAGATTTCTGGCCAAATCATCATCTCACCCACCCTTCGTTTCCAGTCAGCCTTTTTACTGTTGGCCATCTATTAAAGACATTAAATATTAGTCTGATAATCAGATTGAAATTTCTAGTTGTTATTTCTGTAAGTCAGTTTATAACAACTTGTAAGGTTGCACTCTCATCTGACCTATCGACATTGTTCTATCACCGTTTTTCATGAATGTGTCTAGGATGCCAGCTAACTGTACACAAAACACAACAGAATAACATCCCTGTTCTTAATCCTGTCTGCTAACATCTGATTGGACACTTGCTTTTCTGGCTGAGGGAGCCAGCTTTCAACATCAGACATATATACATTTCTGAACAAATGTGAGACGTGGGTATTGTTTTCAAGTTCTTGAATCGGGTTAACAACATACAAATACACAGAAATAGCATCAACAACAGTTTCCTTCATCATTATAAATCACATTAAATGTTCTAAGTGCCTGCTGTCATAACATTGTTTAGGCTTTGGCAGGATGGATATGTCGCTGGCTACTGGGTGGTTAAGGCTAAATAAATCAAAATGCCCCCCACCCAAACCAGAAATCTAGAGAAGAGGATTAGAGCCACTATAAAAACATTATTTGAGTTCTGACTTTAAACTCTCAGAATTCTGAGAAAAAAGTCAGAACTCACATTTTTTTTTTGCCAGTGGCCTTAGTCCTCTTCTGTAGAAATCCACTTGAATGTCTGAAGAATGAAGTGAAAGTGTGACCTTTGCCCCACTGTCCTGTCTCAGTGTTTTACTTCTTTCATTAGAGTTGCATTAACTTCCCCTCTGTGTGGCAACCACCTGACAAGACACACATAGACCAGCCTGAAGTGCTCTCTGTCAGTCCCCCTGGTGAAATCCTCTGTCCAAATACTTACCGTAACATGCAATGACATGTTTTTGCTTACAGGTTACAGTAAATGATTACTATAAGACCACTGTTTACTTTCCTCTGCTGCCTTGAGTGTGATTCAGTGGTACTGGCCTAACAATGTGGCTTCCTGCCGCCAGACGGGATTTGATACTATATTAATCCTCAAGGTTTAGTCTAGGCTTGAAGCAATGCCCATATTTGTAGCTAAAACTTTTAGACTTTTTCTCTGGAAATGAAACAGTCAGTCCAAACAGATAATGAGAGATGACCAAGAAAGTTCAAAAGTGTGCTGTTGACTTTAGGACCTTAGAAACTATATTGTCATTGTATAAACATGTAGTGAAAAAAATGGTTGCAGTCACTTCACTGTGCAAAGACAATGTAACATAAGCCTAATCCCTATATCTGTAAATTGTTAAATAATAAATATTAAGCATAATAGTAATTAAAATGACTAAATAAAAGCATAACATTAATAAGATTTGCTAATTAAAACCCATGAGTGCATACATTTCCACTTCATATCAGTGGATTATGTTGGTTCACTTGGACAATGACACTGGAGTGGAAAGTGTTCTTTAATCTGGGTGTTCTGACCTTTATGTTCCTGTGACCATCCCTGAAGGCAGAGGAGCAAAACATCCAGGCTGAGAAGGGTCCTCTAATATTTTTAAGGCCCTGTTGATACAGATGTGTTTTAGATAGATTCCATAGAAGGAAGCTGTGATTTTCTGAGTCACTCTGGTGATTATTTGGAGAGACTGTTTGTACAGCTGCCAAATCACACAGTGATAGGAGATTTAAGCACACCCTTATAGTGCGCTTCTATAAAAAGGCACCAACAACTGTTTTGTTATTTGCGTCTTTCTCAGATGCCACAGAAAGTACCATCATTCATCTGCTTTTTTGTTTATGGCTGCTGTTTTTGTCCTTCACATAGTATCATCAAGGACAGTGTGAATGCCAAGGTAGGTGAAAGAAGAAATCCTCTATTCCTATTCCTACTAACTCTATAATGAGGTTTTTTGTTTTTGTTGTATTCATGTCCAGGCTGTCTCATCATTATTCTTAATAATGGATGGATAGATAATGGTCGTGTTGTCTGAATATTTTATAATGTTATCATTATTATGAGGGAGCAGACAGTTATGGATATACACCAATCAGCCATAACATTATGATCACCTGCCTAACACCGTGTCACTCTCCAGCTCACTGTGCATCTTCTGTGAATCTGTTTGCTTCCAGTTCTACTGTCAGGAAGAGCACGAATGTGTCAAACATTCAGTGAAAAACTTCTGTAAAAGGAGTGAAAACTGTGGTGGTGAGGATGAGTTAGAGAGAATTGTTTGGACAAATTCAACAGCCTCCCCACTCTAGGTGTGATATCATCACTATAGCTGCTGAATGTTTCTCTTCATAGAGACCAGTGTACAGTGTTTCTCATTTTCAACCATTTTAACAAAGATTCAAATAAATTTTAATCTTTTGAAAAGTACAAATGGAAGTTAAAAGTTTAATCTACAGTAGATCAACATCATCATCAGTGAGCCTTGGGCATCCATGACCCTGTCACCAGTTCACCATTTGTCCTTCCTTAGACACTGTAGGTAGGTACTAACCACTGCAGACCAGGAACACCCAACAAGACCTGCAGTGTGGGAGATGATCTGACCCAGTCGTCAGACATCACAGTTTCTCCCTTGTCAAAGTCACTCAGGTCCTTACGCTTGCCTATTTTTCCTGTTTTCAACACATCAACTATGAGGACTGGATGTTCACCTGCTGCCTAATATAACCCACACACTGACAGGTGTCAGTGTAACGAGACAATCAGCGTTATTCACGTCACCTGTCAGTGGTCATAATGTTATGGCTGATCAGTGTATATGGTGTTGAGAAGTGGACTAAGGACACATCATTGTGAGGGCACCAGTACTGATGGAAAGAATGGAAGCACTGACTTTCACTGATTGGTTCCGATTGGTCAAAAAGTCCAATATCCACATGGACACTGGAAGCCAACTTCCAGAAGCTTTGCAATTAAAAACAAGCACCTGTTCTCATCTACCTTGTATTTACTTTAGGTGCAGCTGATGTGTTTAAAATGTCTCCAGTGAAATGACCACAGTGTCTGACAGTCTTGTATTAGCCTGCACCCTATTAGCTAAGATGAGCTAAGATGGTAAAGTGGGTTTTTTTGTAATTAAACCAAAGCACTATGACATTTGTTACATACAGTTTGCCACTGCAGCTGAATCTGCCTTTGCTGTGAAAGTGAAATACTGTATGCTGTTTATCAGAACAAGCATAAAAGGTGTTCCCTGATTTGTACATTGGTGATGCTGTATAAGTTTGAGTTCATGTCTCTATATTTGTCATTATGGCAGATAAATATACTTAAATGCTGTATTTTAGCCTGTTTTTTGTGTGTATGCAGGATGCTTGACTGCTAGTGTGTGCCTACAAATGGGACTGTAAGGTGTGGTGCTGATTTTAGTTTCCTTCCTTGTCATTTTGTGTGTCATGAGTGTGCAGGCAGCCTGTCTGTGAGTGTGTTAGCGAATGAGCACTGTGCCGGAGGGTGAGGAGCAGCGGGCATGAATCATTGTGTAGTGTGGCCAGGGTCAGTAAAGACCAGACACTAGTTCCCTGCCCTTTGTTCAACTCAACATCTTTCTCATTTGTTCATTTACAGACAGAGAGCATCTGTGTGTACAGTATACAGTGTATGTCTTTATGTGTGCTTATCTGCCAGGTAACTGCTCATTTAGGTTAGGTTACTTATAGAGGAACATCTCCATAGGCAATTAGACAGATACAGAGTGACTGGCACAGCTAGTGAATCCTGGTTGTTATGTATGTGAGCCTGTCTGAGTAGTGGAATTGTTGGTTTAAACTCATGAAAAAATGAATTTGTTTAGTGATTAATTCATATAAGTTGTGCAAAATCATCACTGAACCATTTAAATTTAACACAAATGTCAAACATTTGCTCTTTTCAGCATTTCATGTGCAAGAATTTTAATCAACTTTTCTGACTTATATTTGTAATTCCAATTGCTTTGGGGTTTGGACTTTAAGCTCAAAATAATAAGCAATTTAAAAACAGTGACGGGGCTGGGTTCCTGATGGTACCAGATCCATGTGCTAAATCAACATTAAAACATTTTACTGTATGTGGTGCCTGATTTACAACTCTGCTGGGGTTACATTCACTCAAATGGTTTATAAATAATCTTGCAGCACCTTCAATGCTGTGCAGGGTGTCAGTGGCTGATAACATTACTCCTGTTACAGGCTTGTGGGCATGGGGGAATTAGCTCAAATGGTAGAGCGCTCGCTTAGCATGCGAGAGGTAGCGGGATCGATACCCGCATTCTCCACTAAGCTTTTTGACTGTGGATACATGCAGTACAAGGTAATGGACTCCTACAGCTTGTTAGTTGTTCCACTGAAAACGGTGTGAAAGATCATTGAATTCCATCATATTGCTGAACAAGAGTGCTCAGAGAGCTCATGTACCTCTGCAAAGTATGTATAACATTTACTCACTCAAGTGGATCCCAGAACATCACAAAATGTGTCGCCAGATCGGATCCAGATCATCTTTGAGGGTATTAAGAAATGGATATGGTCTGGAGAGTAGCTGTGAAGAAACACAAACAGTGCAGATACGACCACTTAGAGCCATGTGATTACTGTTGGCTTTCTGTCTGAGTGTTTAAAATTGGCAGCAAGACCATATCAAACACACACATAAACACCACATAATTCAAGAGCACTCTTTATATACGCTGTTCACTCTAAGTGATCCCTGTAATAAGCAGAAATATACTGTGTATTTAATTATTGTTAAAGTTACAATAAAATAGCACATTGCTATTACTGAAAGTGAAATGTAAGTCAGCAGTGTCTCCATTAAATATTTTGATTTGAATCCATTAGTCGTTGACAGTCTGACCATAAAAATCAATAGTATACAGCATGTCTTATTTATGAGCTCAATAGCTTTGCCAAGGGGATTGTATTTTTGGTTCCGTGTGTTGGTTAGCAGGACAAACAGCTGGATGGATCATCAGTGTACTTGGTGCTGACATTGGAGGGAACCAACCCTAGAATTGATTAGATTTTGGCTGAAAAGGGTCAAAGGTCAAGGTCACCCAAAATAATGAAACTCACAAAAATCCTCATCTTTAACATGGGGCAAAAAAATTTATATCTCTGTCAAAAATTATCAAAATCATTTGAAATTTGAAAAACATATGCAGGGCGACAACCTCTAGCACCACACCAAATTTCATTGGAATTTAAATTTGGGATTTTAAATTTCGTATCTGACGGCCATTTAACTTTAACACAGAAAACCCCATTTAATACATATATTCTGCCATAACTTGGCCTGTAATGAAGACAGAACATTGAAAAACAGTATAACTGCCTATCATACCCTCGATTTGTTCGGGATCAAGGATTTTAGGGCACATTTTGTGTTGTTTTTTATTTTAAACTGAAATGGTATGTTTGAGATTAACTGGAGACTGAGAGTCATATTTAATGGCCAAGTATGTTTAAACATACAAGGAATTTGACTTTGTTCCAGAGGCTCAGTGTGATTGTAAGGCACCAGGAAAATAGAAGATGACAATGCTAAAAAACAAAATAATAAAAGAGGATAAGAACACTGAAGATAAAAAATATAAACATGTGCATTCAAATTTGAAACATGTGCAATCCAAATTATGAAAAGGATGAGAGAACAAGAGAGACAGCATTTATAAATATGGCAGAAGAGCTTTCAGACTGATATATAATGGTTATATTTACAAGTTATTGCACTGTGGTGAATGCTGTGCCTTGTCATACAATCATGGGTTAAGTGTTCATCAGAGTGACGGCCTGGGAAAAGAAACTGTCTCTGTGCCTGGTTGTCTTGGGGAGGAGTTCAAACACTTCATGTCCAGGATGTGAGGGGTCTGCAGAAATCTTCTCTGCCCTCCTTTTGACCCATGAAGTGTACAGGTCCTCCATGGAGGGCAGGCTCACACCAATGACCTTTTCTGCAGTCCTGACTGTCCGCTGAAGTCTGTTCCTGTCCTGTTTGGTTGCTGAGCCAAACCAGACAGTGATGGAAGATCAGTGAACAGACTCAATGATTCCTCTGTAGCACTGTATCAGCAGCTTCTGGGGCAGGTTGAGCTTCCTGAGCTTCTCCTGAAGTCCACTGTCTCTCCACGGGCTTAAGCGTGTTCAGTTCCGAGTTGTTTGGACTGCACCACAGGGCCAGCTGTTCAACTGACACTCAACTGTTCATCCATTTTTATGAGCAATTATCATCTTCATTGCCATATGATTATCTCCACTGCAGTACCAGTCCTAATGATGTGTAAATCGTCAATATGGGAATTTGTTTCACTTGGCAGAGTTCAGCTGTTAACTCTGCTTTGCTTTGTAGACAGATGATTTGCTTCCTAGAGCGTGTTAAGATCCAGAATGTTTTTTCTCTCTGTTAATTAGACAACTTAAAGTGTACACTAGACAAAGGAGACCTCCCAGTGACCGGTTTCCTTCTGTAGTAAAGTAAACAGTGTATTTGTTTTCAAGTTCTTGCTCACTCAATGTTGTTGCTGCTTTTGCTTGCCAGTTATGAATCATAACAAGCACAAAGCAAACTTAAAGCAGTAGGCTTAGATGGAAACTGATGGTATTTTGCTTTCTTAGAAACTGGGCTTATTGGACCTGAGAAAGGCAGAACTAAACACGCAGCCACCCTTAAGAGACACTTCATGGTTATACCAAGTGCCCATCTTTCTTCTTAAAGTTTATTTATGTGAATGACATTCATAACGTCACTGGCCCTTAAGATTCCCAAGAAAGCTGGTCTCGGGCCCTTTATTGTTTTGAGACATGCTGGTCAACAGATCAGAAATCTAAATTCATCGTCAAATAAAACAGACTGGTGCAATTTTCCTTTGTAATTCTTCTGCTGTGCTTGATCATTGGCTCAGTGAAGTGAATTGTTTTATAGGCTGCTGGCACTGCTGCCTCCGCCTCTTCACCTTCAGCTACTCTATAGGAAATCATGCATGACTGTTGCTCACAACCATCTGCAGGCACCCAGACAGAGGAGTTAACATACAACATGCACACTTTATAAGACCGCATGTATACGCACTTTCACACCGCTGAAGGGGTGTTAGTTGTGAAATACTGTTGCATTACAGTCTGACAAGGATACAGAGGAAACAGCTTAAGCTAATCACTTACTCGCCCACGTGCTGCCATGGAGGAAATGGATATGATTGATGTTGATGGATGAAAATGAATATTGTTGACTGATCCCAGAGTATGAAAGCCTGTTCCAGACAATGTGAGTGGGAGACCAAACAGTCTGCAATGGTTTTCATTTCAAAACTTGCAGCTGTCCACCTTATGCTTCATATAAAGTAATGGAAGGATTGAATTACCATAATCTAATGGGCTGGCTCTTATTTTATTGCCATTTATTTTAGTGTAGTACTACTACTACTAAATTAGTACCTAATACTTGTAAATAAGTGCTTACTAAGTCCTTACCTTATAATCACCTTGTCAGAACAGGTTTTACAGTAGGAACTTCTGGTATATTAAGTTTTTTACTCCAGGCCTGTTATATCAGCTGTTCTGTCTTTCTTTCTGGATTTTTTTCTGTTTAGCATTTTGGCTAAATTAGAGTATTACTATGTGCCGGTATCAAATAGTTATAAACTGAATACTAAACATAGAATGTGGACTTGTCCCAGCTGGTCCTGGACTAAAATCCCAAATCCATAAATAGGGAGGGCCCAGGATGACTGCTCCACTGTGATGTTTGAGATGCTGGGGATACAGATCAGACACATACTGATGTTTGGTGCCCTCTGGTGGGGAAAGTCTTTATGGCAGCACTTTTATCACCTGGGCACTGAAAATCTCAAAGCATTCGTCTTCCACTTGATTTTTCACTACTGTTAATAACTGGTTCAGCGTTTGTGGTGTGTGCTACATTTTGTGTTGTAAATCCACAGGTGGTTGTGACCACACCATGGGGCCAGCTGCTCAATCTCCCGTTTGTAGTCACCTTCTTGGATGAGATCGTTGATTGCTTTGTCATCTGAAAGCTTCAGGAGTTTAACAGAGGGATCCTCGGAGGTGCAGTTGTTTGTGTAGAGGAGGAACAGCACACATCCCCGAGGGGCGCTTGTGCTGATTGTCTGGGTGCTGAATGTGCTTTTACCCAACTTCACCTGCTGCTTCCTATCTGTCAGAAAGCTGGTGATCCACTGACAGATGGGGACAGGCACAGTGAGCTGGGTCAGTTCAGAGTGGAGGATGTCTGGGATGATGGTGTTGAATGC
>NW_018128109.1:148301-156998 GCF_001952655.1 Monopterus albus | reverse complement strand
GTCCACAAAGAGGGCCCGTGCATAGAACCCCTGGGGAGTCAAGGTGTTGCAGGATGTAATACAGTGCCATGTTCACTGCATCGTCCACTGTTTGCACCTGTTTGCAGGGGGTCCAGCAGGGGGTCTGCAGCATCCTTCAGTGGGCCACCGCCAGTATCTCAAAAATATTCATGACTACAGATGTCAAAGCGACAGGTCTGTAGCCATTCAGTTTGCTGATGCTTTCTTAGGGACCAGGATGATGGCTCCAGTGATCTGCTGAACATCTGTGTAAAGATGGGGGCCAGCTGATCAGCACAAGCTTTTAGGCAGGAGGGGGTCACACCATCTGGGCCTGGTGCCTTTCTGATCTTTTATTTTTTAAAAAGGGAACACATACCCTTTTCACAGATCTTCAGGGGTGGGGCTGGGGCGGAGGGAGGTAATCATGAGGGAACAGCTGCTGGCTCTGAGGTGAGGACAGGTGTGGACTTCTGCTTTTCAAACCTACAGTAAAACACATTCAGGTCATCTGCCAGTTGATGGTCTTCCACAGCAGGGGGATGGTTTCCTGTAGCTAGTAATGATTTTCACAGACAGTCTCTGTTTTGACCACAGGCTTCGCAGTTTTAGGTTTCTGCCTATATGTTGGTATCAGATGGACCATGCAGTGATTAGACAGACTGAGGGCTGCACGGAGGACAGAGCGATAGGTGTCTTTTATTGCAGTGTAGCAGGGGTTCAATGTGTTTTTGTCTCTGGTGGGACAACTGATGTACTGACTGCATTTGAGCAGTTCATGGGCGAGATTTGCTCTGTTAAAATCCCCTAGAACAATGAGTGGGGAGTCGGGATGTTTCACCTCCACACTAGGTACCTGTTTGGCCAGGTGATATTTGGATACTAGTGTGGGCCTGCGGTCTTATATACACACTAGCCAGAATGAATGACTGAATTCTCTGAGTGAATAAAATGGTCTGCAGTTGAAGGAAAGAGTCTCTATGTCTGTGTTGCAAATTCCTAATGACGCGGTGACATCTTTACACCAATCTTCATTTATGTAGAAGCAGATTCCACCTCCTATTGTTTTCCTGGAAACCCCATTACACAATCCGCTCTGTATACCTATAGTGGAGTAAAAAGTACAATATTGTAGTGAAGTCAAAGTATGAAGTAGCACAGAATGAAAATGCTTAAGTACAGATTGCTCAAAATTGTACTGAAGTACAGTACTTGAATAAATTAAAATAAAGTTCCACCACTGGAATTTCATTTTTAATTGGGATATCTTCATCAGTTAAATGCATTTACATATCTGCCTGGAAAACAGCTCATACCTAACTTGCACAACTACTTGTTTTTATTTTAGTTTAAATGTTAACATTATAATCAAAGTAACACTCCATCTCACCTCTCTCCCTGCAGAATATGAAGATGCCACATTCTGTCGACTCCCTCCCTACGGACACTTTCACCTTCTCTACCAGCCCCACTGAGCCATACCCAGCAGACAGCTTCATCACCAGGATCAGTAATAGCAGCGCCATCAGCAGCTCAGGCATCCTTCGCTGCACCTACAAGGAAGACTTTAAACGGATTTTACTCCCCTCTGTGTACATCTTTGTTTTCCTGCTCGGCCTTCCTCTCAATGCTGCTGTCATCCAGAAGATATGGAGGAAGAGGCCCACTCTGTCCAGTAGCAACATCTATATGCTCAACTTGGCCATAGCTGACTTGTTGTATGTGATGTCACTTCCCCTGCTTATCTACAACTATGCCAGTCATGACTACTGGCCTTTTGGGGAGTTTGCCTGTAAACTGATCAGGTTTCAGTTTTATAGGTGAGATACTTGACTGAATATATTTGCTCATTTTCTCTGGATGCAGCTGTTTTAAAGTATCATTTTTTAACTTTCCACTTAAATGAGAATACATACATTTCCTACAGTCTTAGTGTGCTTCAAAGGAACTAACCACACATTTGCTGGCACAGGGAGGGACGAGACTCTTTTGGACAGTCTGTCCTCAAAGGCATTTGTGATGTGTCACGTGGTTGCAGAATGAGAAAAGAGAGCTTAAAGGGTAACTACACACAATTTTTTTTTTTAGCTGTAAACATAATCATAGAATTTAGTTGATATGTGCTATCAATACAGGTGAGTTTTCCAACAAAATCCATATAAAAAACAGCATTTACTGGTCAAATGGAGTTAGTTTCTATCAGTTTGGCTCCCACGCCAACTGGCACGTTAGCATTAGCAAGCCTGATGAGAGTTGAAAAACTAACGTTAGATTGCAAATTGATTTAATCCTCAACAGAGGCAGTACATGCAACACAGATAAGGCTGCTGTTTTCAGAGCATAACATTATATTTAGGTTTGATGAACAGTAATCTTAGCTGTGAGAAACAGCGGTGCTGTGTTACTGACATTCCCCAGATGAGCAGGACACACACAGAAGAGCCTCCCCTATAGTGCTGCTAGCTGAGCTACAACTCAGGTATCCATACAGTGACTCTCAAAAGGACATTAACATGCTTGTAGTGACTTTCACAGTGCCAGATTCCCTGTTTCTCCAGCAGAGGAAAGGAAACTCCATCAGCTTTTACTGATGCTTTTACAGCTTTTACTCTGTTCACGCTGCTGTATGAGCACTGGTTTGTGTCCTCTGTCCTCTGGCCCTCCACATCACACATTACTGTAGTGAAGGTGTGTAGCTACCCTGTAAGAGGGAGGTTCAGATGTCATAGATAAAATGCAATGCAGTACAAAAGAATGCAGCTTAATGAGATTTAACTGAAACACATTTTCTTTTTCCTTTCTCTTTAGTAATCTGCACGGAAGCATCCTCTTCCTCACCTGCATCAGCGTGCAGCGTTTTCTGGGCATTTGCTATCCTTTAGCGATATGGTACAAGCACGGTGGTCACAGGATGACATGGTTTATCTGTGGAGGGGTTTGGGTGGTGGTCGCTATCCTGTGTGCACCAACTTTTCACTTTGCAGCAACAGGAATTCAGCGTAACCGCACAGTGTGTTACGACTTGAGCACACCGAAGCATTCAGTAGACTACTATCCTTATGGCATGGCTCTGACCTGCCTTGGCTTTTTGTTGCCTTTTATAGGTGTGATGGTGTGCTACTGTCGGATGGCCCAAATCCTCTGCCGCCCAGTGTCCTACCAGGGGGTCTCCATGGCGACAGGGGAGAAACGGGACAAAGCAGTGAGGATGATCATTGTTGTGGCAGCAGTGTTCTGCATAAGTTTCCTGCCATTTCACCTCACCAAGACCATGTACCTAGTGATACGTAGTTTGCCTGGTGTGCCGTGTCAGGTGAGAAACCTGTTTTCAATCATCTATAAGAGCACCAGGCCGTTTGCCAGCATGAACAGCTTTCTGGATCCTATTCTGTTTTACTTCACCCAGCCACGATACCGCCGGAGCACCAGGAGGTTTGTGCTCAGAGTCACCACTCTGAGGCACAAGGGCACCAGCGTGTGAACAGACAGTAGATCATACACTGCCACAGTACAACAGCAGTGGATCTAGGATGGTGTGAACTGCCACATGTATGGGTTGAGTTTTTCTTGCTTTCCTCATCTTACTGTACTTCTGTTGGAGGCAGTTTTTCATGTTTTAACCCACTACTCACTGCAACAAAGAACTACGCTTTAAAGAGATTTAGAGGCACCGGCATGTCAAGAAGCCTTCTCAAGTGAAACATGAAGGTTGTAATCATCCATTCATCCATTATCTATACTGCTTATCCTGAATAGGGTCGCCGTGTGGGGCTGGAGCCAAACCTAGCTGACACTGGGCGGAGGTGGGGTACACCCTGGACAGGTCGCCAGTCTATCACATGGCTGACAGTACAGACAGACATCCACATACACACTCACTCCTTCGGGCAATTTAGAATCATCAGCCAACCTAAGATGCATGTCTGCATGTGGGAGGAAGACAACGGAGTACCTAGAGAGAACCCACACAGGCGCAGAGAACATGCAAACTCTGCACAGAAAGGCCCCGGGCCAGCCAGGGCTCAAACCTGGAACCTTCTTGCTGTGAGGCGTCAGCGCCAGGTTGCAATCTTGTATTATAAAAGTTTAAAAATAGACTGAGATAACTAAGAAGAAATTTTCGTTTTGAATTGCAATGAAAATCAACATTCTCCTCTCATTTGCATCATCTCTGCATCAACATAATTGGCATTAGCCATCACAGACCATGGGTGTATTTGCTGGGGGAATTCAGGCATTTTTGACACTTCTCATTGAGAAACCTGATTCTGTTTCCTTTATTTATTTTATTTTTGTGCCTGAGGAATACTGTAAAATGCACTGAGTGTATTGTCAGCAGACAAGTACATCCTGCATTGTCCTTGCTATCTGTGAAATGTTTTTCTTTCAGTCTCTGCTCTGCACTGGGCGGGAAAAAGAAACTTTTTTTTTTTTTGGTAAATTAACCTTTTGAATTTTTTTTTTGTTTCACACTGTGAACTGTATAGCCAAAATGATACACTCTAAAATAATAAAATAACAAGGGACTTCTGTTGCTCTAACAGGTCTCCACAGATTACAGACAATTATCCACGGATGATGATTTTAAGATGCAGAACATGTAGAGTTATGTGGATGTGGAACTATGAAAAAGGTGAAAGAGAGAAGGACAGAAGAGTTAAATTAATTTTTGGGATAAAGCCATTTAAAATGCTCAAAGCAATTGTAAATATTTATGCCTGCTTTTTAGAATTGGAAACTATATATGAAGGTGTATCATACTTTTATGTGAAGATCACTGTTGTTTCTTCCGAGCGATGTGTTGTTTCAGCATTAGATGAGCTGTACAGCTTGTTATTGCATATTTTCACCACTGGATGGTGGGTGTGCCCTGCTACTGCACTAAATGCTGTCCCTTTCTCATATTAATTGGATCTTACTACAGCCAGGGTCAAACAGATGCCAGTAGTAAAACTGTTGACGTAGTAAATGTTCAACTCATATCCAATCGGTCCATGTTTTTCTTCTATGTGTTCTTCAAACCTTTATGTGAACATAAGAAACCCATTTAAATGTTTGTGCCAACAGAGGTGTTAATTCATTAATTGCTGCTTAAATCTTTCTCAAATGCATGAAATGCTCAGAGGGAGGGAAAAATGCAATTTGTGGACCTTAGGGCCTTAGGGCACTGGAGTGTTCAATTTCTGTGAATGTGTAAATCCCTCCCCTGAAATTAAGATTTCTGTTCCAAGAAATCCCTTTGGGTTGTGTGTTCAGAAGCTGATAGAATAAATAATATGGAATATAGACACTTATTATAATAGACCTGTACTCTTAAAGATGTACCCTAAAGTAGATATGAATTGTGCAGTACTTAGCACTGTTTTAAGCAGATAGAAGTCTAAATTTGTATTATTTGTATTTGTCTATACCAGGGGTTTTTCAACTAATTCTGACCCAGGGACCACCATTCTGACTAAGAAATAACCTGACTGCTGCTGCTGTGGGATGGATAGCCACCATTTTAATCCTCAAAGTCACCCTGGCTTTTCCAAATGTTATATATTTTTTAATTAATTTGATTATTCACAAACAATAAGTAATACGGGGAAATGAATTTAAAAACTAAAATAAAATTTAAAAAAAATTCTTACAGTTAAACTGTATTATTGAATGCATGGTCATGGACCACCTGCAATGCCTTTGGGGACCACCACTGGGCCATGAACCACTGGTTGAAAATCCCTGGTTTATGCAGTGAAGGAAATTTTCCATTTTAAACTTCTATCTGCTATTTCATATGGAGTCATACCAAGTACCTGAGTTTATGGTTTGGTAATCTGTAATGTTTGTGAAATGAACATAAATGCAGACTGCACTGTAAATAGGCAGATGTAGATGTGTAGAATTTTGCTGTAGGTGCTGTCTTTCCCTCTCTCTCACACACATACACACAAACACACACACACTTCTATCTTTGTGAGGACACTGATTGATCTAATGCATTCCCTAGCCTCTAACCCTAACCATAACCTCCAGAACTAAACCCAATTCTAACCAGAAAACAAAGTATTATCCCTCAAAAAGGTGTTTCAGAAAGTGGGGACTGGCCATTTCACAAGCATGTCCTCACTCTGTAGTGAAAAGATAAATAAAATCTTTGGTCATCACTATGTAGCAAGTACAAGAACACACACACGCACACACAGGGTTCCTTGATTGCCAGCTCCTCTGTTTTGGCTCTTGACTGCTGTGATGTACAGACATCTACTTTTTCACAACTTTGATTGATTGATTTCTGTATTTTCATAATAGCTTCCCTGTCAATGTACAAATGATGACTCTGTGCTTCATGTCTTAACACTGCAGAGGTTTTACTCCCTTAAGGGTTGGTAGCTCTTGTATACATTTACCTGATTTCATTTTGCAATTACATGACCAATTGCAGCATTTAGCTAATACACTTACTGTCAACATAAATGAAACCTGATTATACAGTATGCCCATGGTAGTTAGCTTAATGCTGAAGGTGTTGGAGACGAAGAGGAGGTGGTTGGAGTATTCCCTTGGTCCCTGCTCCTTCCATCTCTTACAGAGGAGGAGAAAGGGGCGCCACAGAGCGAGTAGGCAGCTATTTATCCCGCAGTAAAAATGGCTGGTGCGGTGCTAAAACTACTGGCAGATCTTCAGGCAGTGAGGAGGACAGCCCTAGTTCTTTAGGCTCCCACAGTAGAGAGGCAGTGCGCCGTCGCTCACTGAGAAAGAAGAAGGAGGTCAGTGGAGCTGCTTTAGCAACAGGTTGTGATGATTATGATGATCATGATGGTGAATCAGAAGACAGATGGTGAAGTATTATAATCCATAACTTACGACCTTGATGTGGACCTCTCTGATTTGACAATCTAATATTAGAATTGCGCTAAAGATACAAAATCCTTAATTCTGATTTTTAGACAGCTTTACTATCTAAGCATGTGGTTCAACGTTGTAGCTACTGTACAGGCTGGGTTTAATGTGAACATGTCATGTCCATGCAAGGAATATTCTGATCATAGTACAAAGTCATGTGCTTACAAATGATAGAAACTTTTTAAATGTATGCAGGTGTGTACAGCATGCATAGTCAGTGATGTAGTAATATACTGTATGTTGTGCTCCTGGTTTCAGTATAAAGTGACTGCATAGGCCTGTTGTGTGTGTGTGTGTGTCTGTTTGGTCAAATATTTGTGATGTCTGACACTTGTTGAAATGTGCTGTATGTGTGTGTGGTCAGTTTGGAGAGGACTAGATGTCTGTGTACTGTGCCAACATATTTGTGTCAATCAGTATTATTCAGAGGAATTGTTGTTTTTGTAAAATACTGTAACAGAGTAGTGTCAGATAGAATTTTATTTTTTTCTTAGTACACAGCTTTGTGATAATGTAAAACTAACTGAAAACATCCATTGAATAAGTTGTGCAAACAGTCATGAATGTATTTATTTCATTTACATAAAAATCATTTTCTAATGGAGGCCTATGTAACCCTGCTTTTTCATTACACAATGTGAGATTTGACTCTTCTGGTCCCTTCAGGTTTGTGAGACTGTCGATGGGTTGATTTATTTAGCAAGGTGGGTAACAACATTAGTACAGTAGATGAAAAAGCAAAGTGAACACAGTACACCTTTATTGTACTGTATAACAATTTTACATAACATTTTGATGTGTTTGCTATATACATCTATTATATATAAGGTAAATGGAGGATGCTCTATTCCCTACGCACATTTTTCCTGGAGTGCAAGATGCAACTTTTGTGACTTTTCTAGCTTATGGGTTAGCACAGTTTTCACCTGGCAACATGGACAGTGTATGTTATAGATTTCCTTATAATTTATTTGTCAAAATTCACATTAACCCAAAATCCTAGCTGGGCTACCACCAGTGGCCCGACGTTGTACACAGGTTGGCCTGTGGAGGGCGCTGCACTCGGCATCTCCTCTTTGAGGAAATGTAACAGAATTCCCCTCAGGAACAAAAGGCCCTGTTAACCACACAGCCACATGGGAAGCGCCACAGAGGGCTGATTGTGTATAAGTGAAAACTTTTTCTGCCCCCACCCCCCGTGAATTAGTGCTGACACACTAATTCACCGACACCACCATAACACACCGCGGAGTAGCCTACGGTTATATGTTAATTCAGATCGTGCCAGTTTTTGACCTTTACTATTGAAGACTGTAGGAATGTATGTGCACAATGTGTGTCGCAAATCATTATCTTCCTAGGGATATTTCTGAGTTCTAGAAAAGAAATGCTGCAGGTCCAAAACTTAGAATTGCTCTCTCTGACAGTGCTACTGTCTTTCTGACTATAATTACATGTAGTTTGTCCACAGTATCTGCCTTCTCATATCAAAAAGAAAAAGCTTTTCCTGTCAATCCCCGAGGGTCTATGACAGCCCCCATACCCCTAGTCCCGCCCACCCCCTCTGCCCTATCTCAGGCATTAACATGCAAATAACAACATAAGTCACGGAAAACCAAATCATGCCATTATAAGGAATCCACAAACAGTTTGGGGATTAACCTGCGTGATGCTTCGGGCCCGCGCAGGCTTGTTTACCTGGCGATGGGCAGAAGTAGAGAAATATGAGGGGAAGACAATGGAAACGTGTGTGTGAACAGGTTGGGAAAGTTATGGCCAATAACCTTGTACCGCTTTTCCTCCCTACAC
>NW_018128109.1:136841-148029 GCF_001952655.1 Monopterus albus | reverse complement strand
CACCAGGTAAGTTGTGATAACAGAGCAACAACTTAACCATGTGAACAGTTTATCTGTTGTCTAACCTCGTCACGGCGCCGTTTGAAGCTTTGCAAGCAATCAAGTTTAAAAGAGTGATTGTTCCTCGAGTTTCATGCCGTAAGGCTGCGAGAGGAAATGGGCCACAACTCCAAGGTGAATGGATCTGTAGTATCAGTGGAGTTAGGGTGAATGTTTGGACCTAACAAAAGAGGTGCATGAACAATGGCAGAAAGCGAGGGGAAGGCTGTGTATCGCAAGGTTTCTTTCAAAAAGTTTGGGTCCTGCAGCGCCAATAGGAGTGAAACTCAGCAACACAAATCGGAGGATTTCGAAGCAGCTGCAGTCGCCCTTCCCCCGGAGCCCAGTAAAGCAGAACAGCCCTTGGCGACGCGTAACGTCAGTGTGTCAAGAAAAGTTTCCAAAATCTCTGCCACCACTACCGCCGGCCTCCCAACCGCAGATCTAAAGAGAGGCTCTTCTACTCCTCTCTCCTCCATTTCTCCATCCATCCGCCAGCTCACTGAGAGGTTCAGCAACAACAGCGGCGTCAGGACGCGCACAGCCTCACCGGGAGACGGGGCAGCAGTGACGCGGGGGAGCAGCACTCTTCCCCGGGCCAGGGGCTCCAGGAGAGACGGCTCTCTGTCTCGTAAATCTTTTCACGAGGACAGCGGGGGTGGATATTTCCAGGTTACAGACGATATTACTGCGGAGTCTCTCACAGACAGTAATGTGCAGAAGTTTCTCTCTGGCACTGATTCTGTGTCGGGCTCGGACTCAGAGAAGAAAAGCGAGAAGCGGATTTTTACAGATTTACCAACCGACAGGAGGAGCAACTGGGGTGAGAGAGAATATTCACAAATCAATGCATGTACTTCTGATTACTCAAAGACTGTGACTACAGATGAGGAGGAGGATGCTGCTATTAGAGGGGTTCCTCCACTCTGTAAGTCTCACAGAAATTATCACCACAGTGACTTCCCCCCCCTTCATCCTGACAAGTGGCCCAGTGTCACCAAAATTAGACAAATCTTTGACAAGAGGCCAAACAAAGCTACTCAGCAGCACAAGACTGACACTGAGAATTTAAAAACAGCCAGCAGAGGCCGTCTACATGAGCACAGCCCCGCTGAGAGTGCTCTTCTCTCAGTTAGAGAAGACAAACTCTCGCCTGGCAGCCCTGCTAACGAAGCCGGTAGCCTGTCTTTGTGCTCCAGCTACGCATTTGTCATACAAAGCAGAGAAAGCTGTACTACTAAAGAGAACTTTTGTTACAGTATGGACTTGTATTCCAAAACTGCACACCAGCAGTACTCAAATGATGAGGAGGCAGACATAGAGACACAAAGTTCTAAAAACAACACAGTTTCTGGCAGAAATATTCATTACCATAGGATTAACCCATCTCCATACAGATCTCATAGTGCCAGCACTGAGGCAGAGGCAGGCCGTAAGACCCCTAGCACAACACGGTCGACATCTGACCCCAATCCTGACCTTCAACCCCATGGTACTTCTTCTTGGAGTCCATCGGTGAGTTTAGACACCTCCTCGTGCTCCTCCTCTCTTCAGCAGCCGACACTGAGGGAGAGAAGGGATAGACAGGGGGTCGGGCTGTCCCCGGATAGTTTACATTCCTCACATAGCTCCTCCAGAGCACCAGCCACCTCCTCCTCTGCTGTGGCTCCAGATAAAGCCATAACCTCTTGTTTTACTGTAGCTCCCTCCACTGAATTAAGAGCCCCGGCACAAGTTGTCTCTCCCCTCTGTTCCCGCTGGAGGTTTAGCTCTGGAGACGAAGAGGAGGAGCACACTAGGAGAAGAAGAGGAGGTGGTTGGAGTATTCCCTTGGTCCCTGCTCCTTCCATCTCTTACAGAGGAGGAGAAAGGGGCGCCACAGAGCGAGTAGGCAGCTATTTATCCCGCAGTAAAAATGGCTGGTGCGGTGCTAAAACTACTGGCAGATCTTCAGGCAGTGAGGAGGACAGCCCTAGTTCTTTAGGCTCCCACAGTAGAGAGGCAGTGCGCCGTCGCTCACTGAGAAAGAAGAAGAAGGTCAGTGGAGCTGCTTTAGCAACAGGTTGTGATGATTATGATGATCATGATGGTGAATCAGAAGACAGCGACAGTGACACGACCTTGACAATGGAGAGGCAGCAGAAAACAGGAGGAGAATTTGTGGCAACTGTATCACGGAGCCACTCGGCAAGAGAACCTGGCAGTCACAGTAACAGAGCCAGGGTGCAGCATTGGGAACACATCTCTTCACGTACAACACCCACAACACTTCCTGGTGTATCACGAGTGTCGAAGGTCAATATCCCCCCATTTGTGTCCAGTTCTGGTGGTTCGTGTTGCAGCAGCAGACACTCCAGCACTGAGACACTGAAGGAGGAGGACCGAGCTAGCTCCGTCAAAAACCATGCAGCTAGCACTAGCAGAGCTGCATCTTCATCCATGCTGAGTAAAACTTACCATGGGAACTTTACCATGTACCGCTCGCCAAGCTTTGGCCATGGGGATAACTTTTCCCGTGCCCCTCTGCGGGTGCATCACAGGGTTGTTCCCTCAGTCACCCCTTCTCCTAGTGTATTTGCCAGAGAAGGTGGGGTGTCTGTGGGGGCTAGGGGTGGTGAGACCAATGCTTTAAGGAGGGTAACAGGTGGGGATGGGGTAGATGATAATGATAAAAACCGAATATCTATGTCCAACCCTGATATCACCTCAGAAACGATGGCACTCTTAAGCTTTCTGAAATCTGATTTGTCAGTGCTCAGGGTGCGGAAAACAAGTGTAGGAGACAGGCCCCGGGCTATGGAGGGGTCAATGGTGTACCATATGAGCTCAGGACCTCATGGCGGGAGCCTTCTACCTTCTGGTTGTCGCCCTTCTCTGAAAGACCTGACTGCCACCCTTCGGCGCGCAAAATCCTTCACTTATTCAGACAAACCCACAGGTGTTAGATGTTACTTGACAGGTGGTCCCACAAAGAGGAGCTCCTCTGAGCAGCAGCTTGATGTCGATGGAGGGAGAGTGTCGGTGTCAGACAGGGAAGTAGAAAGTGATGGGGGTGATTTTAGGGTTGGGAAAGGACAAAGAATGAGGGATTGAGGATTTGATGATGATGATGATGATGATGGGAAAGTAATGCCAACTCCATTGCAGGAGAGATATGTGCAGGAAGCTAGGCAGGTCATTCAAGATATCTGCCAGATGAGTAGTAGGGAAGATGATGATGATGATGATGGAGGTGTAAGGAGAATTAGTGATCATTTGGAGGATGGGTATTTCCAGGTCAAGAAAACAAATGACGAGAAGGAGAAACCCAGAATGAGTGGTAAGGGTGAGGCTAGGACAGACCAGGAGGCTGAGTTTAAGAACATAAAAGACAGGGATAAACATGAGAGGGAGAGAGTGAACAGGGAGCAGAGTGAGAGGGATGGACAAAGTGTGCAGCTGGAGAAGCTAAACAACAGGAGCACAGAGTACAGGGAGAAGGCGAAGAGACCGAGCAGAGAGACGGAGGGAGCCTGTCTAAAGGACTTGGAGGAAAATGTGTTACATGACTGCTCTGTGGATGAACTCTCAGGTCCTGAGTCTAGTTTAACAGATGAAGGGATTGTGACAGAGCCAGAAACAGGCCCCAGTAACCCCCCCAAGAGGTCATTCCTGGGGTCAGCAGGGGTTAATCGGGGGTCTCGAATACCTAGGGATGTGCTCGGGCAGCCTGTCACTGTATGGAAGCAGTCAGCTCTCCATGACACAGAAGGGTTTAAACAGGAAAGAGAAGAGATGACAGAGCACAGTGTGAGTGGTACAAATTGTCTGAGTGAAGTCAGCGAGCCTCCCTCTTTGCCTCTTCCTGCCAGTGTGACTGAGAGTGAGAGAACTGTCATGGACTTGAGCATTACCTCTGGTGTCAACATTATCGGTGAGGTGAACAACCTCAGCAGTGCATTATTGCAGGGGACAGCTGCCACCGCAGAAGGAGGAGAATTAGAAGCTCCTGCAACTCCCAGTGCTATCCGTCGAAGGCGCAAGTTTTCCCTTTCTGCTAATAACAACACAGGCTCTGATTCCAATGGCAGTAATGCTGAGTCAAAACTATCAGCTGCTGGAAATGGGGAGTCCACAGTCTACCGCTCTCTCAGTGACCCAATGCCTCAGCGGCGCTGTTCTGTGGCAGAAGAGGGTAATAACAATTTTTCCTCAGTAGACAGCAACCTGTTAGGATCTCTGTCTGTCAAGGGAGGAGGAGGAGGGGCTTCAGAGGCCTCTGCTGTGGCTACCTTGTCAGAATACAAGGGCAGCATGGCCAGTGACTTGTCAGTGTACAGTGATGGTGGGCTTCGTGATGATGGTGTTCGTGATTACAGTGGGGTGATCAGGAGCATCGTATCTGAACCTGGTGCAATGGACAAGCTGATGACAGATGACCATGGCAATGGCAAAGTTCCCAAGAAGAAGTCATTTAGTGACCCTAGTCGCCGTAGCGACCCCCTTTTACTTTCCCAGAATGACCCTCAGTCCAGCAGCACTCAGCCAATCAGTGAGCTGGATCATTCTGGCCAGATCCCACCTTCCAGCAGTGAGCCAATCCTGAGTGATCAGAGAGAAGAACTCTGGGAGCCAGAAGTGAAGCCTAAACACGCACTCCCGAGACAGTGGCATCACCATGCAAACAGTACTAATAAAGTCAAGAAGGCCCGTTCCCAGTCAGAATGCAGCCCCCACTTTGCTAATCATAATGATGAAGATGATGATGTAATAGACTATGGTGGAGAGGAAAAGGAAGAAGAGCAGAGAAAATTTGACTTTGATCTCAAACTAGCTGAGGTCCTGTCCCCCAGAATGGTTCGTCGGCCTTCCAGAAAGCGTCCAAACAGGTTGGCTCAGTTCTTTCCTCACGAGGAACCATTTGAGCCCTCAGAACAGAATTCAGAAGGGCAGGAAGACAACAGCGATCAAACTGACCTCATCACTCCTCTTCCTCCTCTCCCACTGCAGTCCAAACCCAAAACCAGACCCAAACATGTCCGCCACACCAGTGAACCTGCCACCTTTATACCCATCTCCCCACCTCCACAACTTCAGCCAGTGAAGGAAGTGGAACCACCAGCCTTTACCAAGCCTCCAGGAGATGAGGCCCCATCTCTGGAGGATGTGACTCAGAAGTATATTCTGGAACTGAGCACTGCTGAGAAGGACACTCGGGGCCCAGGGACTCTTCCAGTGCCCAGAGATGGAGCTGAAGGTCCAGTGTTGGCTTCAGAGGGGCCCGCTGAGGCCAGCACCAGTGGAATTACAGAAGCTGGACCACAGAAAAAGAGCACAGTGGACTCTGCATTTACATCTAGTCCACAGAGGACCAAGCCTAGAGTGGTGAGTTGAGATTTTTTTTTAAAACATTTTCAGAGCCTACTGTATGTTTGATTGTGTGTAAGGCTGTTTTTGCTGGTGTGGTCAATGCTCAGTTCATGGTGTTTTTGGGTTCTGATGATCCAGCGTCAAAATGTTCATCTGCTTCACTAAACTCTTATGTGTTACTGTGTCATGGAAACAAACGTGCATTTTGAATTTGCCTGCTAGTGTTTCACTCATTTAATCTTTTTATATGAGTGAGAAAGAAATGGGGTGTGAGTGATTTCTAATTGGCCTTGCTTTTTCTGATGTATGAAATATTGTGAGAATGGATTTTAGTGTAATAATGGAACATATATGGGAATAGCGGTTGACTTAAAACAGCTCCAACTGTTGTATGTTCGCCTATTTGTCTTGCTGGTCAGGTTTCACATCTACACTGTGTGTTTGTACTTTTTATGAAGTGTTGTGAATCAGAACTCGTATGGTTAGTTTCAGAGTGTATTTGGGAGCAGTATTACAACACAGAAGCCATTACAGGCTGAGCACTGTTAAACAAACATCAGAGGGTGTTATTACTTTGATTAAACAAACCTCAGACAAAGAGCCTTAAGGAGTGGGCCTAGGCACTCTCTGTGTGTCTGTTTTCATGTATTTGTTTCATCCAGTATCATTTGTCTCTGTGCCAGAATTACAGGGTCATAGAGAGGGAGATATAATAAATAGGTTTGGTAATAAATAGTTCACCGTAACACTGCGCGTGTGTTTGGATGTAGACGTGTCTGCGATGCTGCATTTACTCAGTAGTGTCTAAACAGTGGGAAACCTTTTCTGACTTGTAATTGCAATACTAAGGTTTACTGGCAGGGCTGTCACTAATAATCAGTATCATGATAATTAAGTGTGCAGAACGATAAACGGGCCCTCAGTTAATATGTTTAATTGGCAACTGCTTGGTAGAATAAGCAATAACTTCACTTAGAATATAATGAATTTAAATTGATGGGGGGAAAAAACCCATCTTATAGAGTTTGTTAACAGTAGCCGCTTATTAAGTGTAGAGCAGTAAATATCTGTCTGTGTGGACAACTTACGACACAATGGACCCCTGGGCATAGACACCTAAAAGATGTCCACTCCTCCATCAGAGGATGTTTTTAGTTTGATACAGATGTTTATAGGAGCAAGACTGAGAGACAGAAAATGACCACGAACCACACAACCTTTTCATTTGTGATTGTTTTGCATCTCTTTGAAGGCATTTTTTAAAAAGCACGTTGTAGATGGTTTACATCTCTTTGTGGTCGCTTTGTGCCTCATATTGATCATTTGCAGGTGAGGACCAGAAGCCCCTGGTCTCCTGGGCCCTGGTAGGACCATTCAGTAATCCGTCTATGTTTCCATGTGTACTCAGTGTTCCTCTCTGTGGAATATTCGCCTACAGTACCTTTTATGGGAGAGCTGCTAGCACAGATGCACACAGTTGCCTCTCCAGGAGGTCATTGCTTGAGCTGAGCGATACTGTACAGTCACTGATGTGACTCTGAATAGACATGAGAAAGTAAAAACAACACAGGGAGTACCATACTGTCAGAGCTCAGTACTTTCATTATGTTACTGCAGTAACCACCTTGCATCCTTGGAATTACTCTGTGGTGGTATGGTGGTCAAATGAGGAGTGGGGTTTGTGATTTGTCACTGTGTATTTCTTCATAAGTTGTTATTTGATTTATCCCCTTTCCCCGTAGTGGGAATAGCCGTAGCTGGCCAGTGACCTCACAAGGCAGGAAACGGCTTTAGGGACAGGGGAAGTTGTTGTTGTTACTGAAGTGTTTGATAATATCCAGCATAACTGGCTGGCGTGTGTACGCACTCCATTGTGTTGAGTGCATGCATATTTGTGCCTCACCTGCATACGTGTGTAGTATAAACTAATTTCCCTTTTCTCCTTTTTGTGTATGCGCATGATGTTTTGTCTGGAATATGTCAGTGCCTTGTTCTAGGCAGTATTTGAAGCCCACAGTTTTGCCAACACACTGTTTTGTTTGAGCAGTGCCCTACAGTTTTGGTAGGCCCTGTCTGTGTAATTTGGACTGAATGCATTAACAATTATGCCAAGCTAAAATGGAGCACAGACAAGTTATGAGAAAGTAAGGAAGAAAGTCTCCTCCCTCATCCAATTTTCTCAGTCATAGTCTGTAGTTTGAAGGCGTGAAATACTCTATGAATGTGTTTCATTTTCACCCCATTGTCTTTTTTTCTTATAGTAATTGTTCAGCCTTTCTCCTCCTGTTATCCTGTTCTTCTTTCTGTCATCTGTCTCCGTGCCTCTGGAGCATTGCAGTGAAGTGAGGTCATAATGTTTGTCTTGGTGTAAGGCAGACTGCTGAGCCAAACGTCAGGTATAACGACGGAGACAAAAAATAAAGAGTTGGAAGGAAACAGGATCAAAATAGAGCTGAGAGTGCTAAAGAATGAAACTGTGATGGACAGAGGAGGAGGGAGCTAGTGAGATAAAATGGGGGGAAGATTGTGGAAAAAAAAGCTGGGTTGTAGTTGAACCAGAAGTGGATCATAAACAAAATCAAAATGTTAATATCCATCTTGTAGTCTATTAAATTATTCAAAGCCATATTCCTAAAATCCATCCATCATCCATACTGCTTATTCCTAATTAGCGTCACTGGGGGCTGGAGTCTATCCCAGCTGACATTGGGCGAGAGGTGGGGTCCACCCTGGACAGGTTGCCAGTCTATCGCAGGGCTGACATGTAGACAAACAACCACACACACTCACTCCTAGGGGAAGTTTAGAGTCACCTAAAGCTGCATGTCTTTGGACTGTGGGAGGAAGCTGCAGTACCAGGAGAGAACCCACGCAGGCACAGGGAGAACATGCAGACTCCTCACAGAAAGGCCTGGGGTCGGCCGGGGGTTCAGACCTGGAACCTTTATGATGTGAGGCGACAGCGTTAATCACCGCTCCGCTGTGCTGCCCTATACCCAAAATATTTAGCTATATTCACCTTTTCTCTGTACAATAAAATCTTTTAAAATACTCTTACATGTCTCCAAACATTTGAATCTTCAATCTAGGACAGATTTTTTTTAATTATTATTATATAATAAAGTTGGCTATCACAGTCATTGCTTTAACTTGAACATAAACTTACTGAAAGGAAAGGAGAATGGCTCTGTTCAGCATCCAATGCACCATTTCTCAATAGCATAGATTCACAAGTGGTCTACTGACTCTATTGGCACAGTTTGTCCAGTCACTGTAAAAAAAGCACTTCCCAGGTACAGAACAGCTCATCTTTCACAGCAGCTGAACAGACAGGTTCAAATAGTACTGTACAGCAGTGTCTCTTGCCTGTTGAAAAGTCAAATAAGATAAATGCATTATATCTTCCTCTGCTTGATGAATTGTAATTCCTCTTAAATCTGTGTCTGTGTGTGTGCATGAGCTTCCCCTACTGTTTGAGTAGTTTTCACTTTAGCAGGTACCAGGAATGTGGCCCTTTTTTTTTAGGAATGGTGCCCTTTTTTTTTTTTTTTTTTAAATCTTCATGTTGTATAACAGGCTTCAGCTTCCCAGGGATTAGCCTGTATCACAAATTAATGGCCATGTTTTAATATAGCGTCATTTAGGTTTCTGTACTTCTAAAGCAGTTACATTTTAATTGTAGGAAAAAATTGTTTTGTCAAAAAATCAGCTCTTTGATTTAGCTGTACTTTGTCAGTGTATTACCTTTCATCCTACTGATGAGTCCAGTACAGATTTAGAGAGAATGCACGTTGTAATGCTAATGAGAGATACGGAGAGTGAAGGAGAAAGGCAGAGAGTGTGCGCTCCGGATCTAAAAGCAATGGTGTCTATATAATTAGATTTATGACTGACTTTGTTTTATCAGGCCAGCCGCATGGAATCAGATACTTTCCCTGTGGCATCTTTTCTTTAAGTCCTCTCTTGCAGTCTGCTGCTCTGGAGGAAATTAAAGGTAAAAATACAGAGACATTATTGAAGCAGTAAGTTGGTTTTGCTGTTGGCTTATTTGCTTCACTTCAGATGATATTAGTAGGAAGACCTGGGTTTTATTTTGGCTTCACAATGAAATCAGCTTATGGTTTTGACTAAATAGATGTCTGAGACTCTATCATTTATTATAAACACACTATAGAGAAAGAAGGGATTGGTATCTCACTCATGATGATGAGTTTGTGAATAAATGAATGCACCGCATTATGGTCCATTTTACTTTAATTGTGGTATTTACACCAGGCATTTATAGTCTGATTAGGCGTTATGCTAAAAAACAAAAAAAATCCCAGAAGTCATGAGGGTCCAACAGAACCTCTATTTTGCAATCAAAGACTGTGGTAGAAAATGGGTCATCAGTCCTTTTTTATTTTGTGATCAGTGAAGAAGAAAGAGCTTATCCAGTAAGCAGCTTGCCCCTTTGAAAGCAGACTTGAAAGTAAAGTAAAAGGACACATCACGCAGAGGACAGAGTGTGGCTGGCATGGGAGTTCTTTTTTAACATGTGAAGGTCAGCACAGGTTTAGTGAAGTCCAGAAAGGGAGTGATGCTGAGCAGGGTACAAAGGTAATGGGGAGATGAAAGGATGAGCTTTGTGGTTTGTTCTGACTGAGCGGCTCCGTGACTCAGCACATGAGAAGGAAGAGGTGGGATGAATTAAAAGATCAAAAAGTGGCACCGCCGATATTCGAGGTGTCAGTGACGCGCAAGCTGTCTCTGATGGGAGTTGTTTTGACTTTATCTGGTGTTGGTGGAGGTGGAAAAAGCTCATACCTAAAGGTTTCCCACTGCCTGGTTTCTGCCTTTAGCCTGGTGGGATTCTGTGTTTTTGTTGTGGTTTCTTTTGCTATGTACAGTAGTTAAGGTCTCGAGAGCAAAGAGAGAATACATCCTCTACCTCCAGCCATCTTGTCCTCTGTCTCTCATACACACACAGTCGGGTATGTTGTTTTTTGCTACAGGCACAACAAAAATGTTTTGTGTTCCTGTGAGTGAGAGTGGTTGAGATGGGGGACAATTTAATAATGGACCTGTGTGGTTTGATAGGGGGGAGGTGATTTTTGGAGATGCTGAACAAATTTTTATAGATAGCTAACAGTAGAGTTTGTTAGCAGAAATCTGTTGTACCCGGTACTTTTTACCATACTGACTCTGAGAGACGAGGCAGTCCAAATAACTACAAAACAGTGCTGATTTATTCAAAGGATCACAGGTAAAATTGATTTATTTTATGAACACAGGCAAAAATTAACATTACACGCTCAGGTATCTTGCACCTCCAACCTGCACGCAGGCAGATGTAAGATGAAAGACCCTGAACCAACCAGGCCTATACATTATATCCCTTCGGTTGGGCTAGCCCCATACTACACAGAAACGTCAACCGAGACGTCTCTGTTACCAGCATTGCAGCTGGTCATAGCACTAGTCAAAACATGAAGCAAATCAATGTGTGTGTCTGTTGATTAAGTGGTGTGTAACTAAAAACATTCTCACGACCTCTAGTAACATGTCGTGACTTAAACATAAGAACATATTATGGCTAAGGCTACAGTTATACACATCATAATAATAATATTAAGCATCCTGTCTGCTGACAGTCATCAACTTTCTACAGTATCTAGTTATCCTTGACCATAAGCAACCTGCAGCAAGTCATGAGAATGTCTAAGCATTTAACAGCCTGAGCTAGACATCCTGTCTACTCTAAACATTTCTAATACATCAAGTATCTAACCAATATCTATCTGACTAAAAATACCTAACA
>NW_018128109.1:130587-135589 GCF_001952655.1 Monopterus albus | reverse complement strand
ACATGTCGTGACTTAAACATAAGAACATATTATGGCTAAGGCTACAGTTCTACACGTCATAATAATAATATTAAACACCCTGTCTGCTGACAGTCATCAACTCTTCTCTCTAGTTATCCTTGACCAGATGTACCCTATAGAAACTCATAAGCATGACTAAGCATTTAACAGTCTAACTAGCCATCCTATCTCCACTAAACATTTCTAATATATAAAGTATCTACCTAATTTCTATCTGACTAAAAATACCTAACAAATCAATATGTCCAATATACACTCTATACACTCTGTTGTCTCTGTCTGTCCATCATTTCCTAACCTTTACCTCTTGTAGAAGTATGGCTCTGACACCGCTCTCCTATCTGTATGGTAAATACAGTGGACTGTTAGCTTAGCTTAGCATAAAGCCTAAAAACAGAGGGAAACAGCTAGCCTATCTCGGTCCAGAGGTAACAAAGACACCTAGCAACACATCTAAAACTCACTCATTAACATGTTGTATCATATTTATTTAATCTGTACACAAAAAACAATGTAAATTCTTGTTCCCTGAAAAGAAATATGTTAGAATTCAGGCACCCATAATAAAGCAAATAGTCATTTCCACACTTAGGCCTTTACACATATCAAACAAAGAATGTTCTGGTTGGCAGATTGTCCTTCGCTAACTGTTTTGTGCTGTTTCCAGTCTTTGTGCTAAACTAACATCTGACTATAGTTTGATATTTAGCATACAGATATGAGAGTCATGACGATGTTGGCATTTTACTCTCAGCAATAAAGCAAGTAAGTGACTTTATTTGCAATGAAGGAAATGTGTGTATTTTCGCTCTTATCAAATTATTCCATTATCTTTTCTTAGTATGTTTAAAGAAGCCTACACTTGACTTTAATTTTAAGAAATTACAGGCTGTCATTTAATGTGTACTAGCAAAGCTAAAAAAAAGTAATTTTTTTTAAAATCCTTGTCCTACTGTAGCAAGTGTGTCTATAATCATAAAGGATTTTGGAAGGGCTAGTGAGCACTGCATGTAAACTCAAGGGACATGATGTTGTCACTGCACACAAATCACAACAACAGGCTCCACTTGGCTTCTCACAGTGGGAAAAAAGCCTCTGTGGGTAAACTGTTCTGATGTGCTTTCCCCTGGATGGTGAATGTTGTAATATGTTTTGAAAATGTTTAACTTTCCCTTTTAAGGACAGTAGCACTCTAGCTCACCAGTGGAAAATCATGATTATTTAAACCGATGAACAGTGGGTGTGTGGTTTATTCTGTCTTCTTTTGGTTCTCATTTTTACGTCCTAGCCGCTCCCCTCCTGACTGCCTCTGCCTGACTCTCCTCTCTCAGACTGTGTGGATCCACCCAGTGTAATTACAGAGCCGTTTGCTTATGTAAGGAAAGCCTCCTCTGAAACGGCACTTTCTAGCAGTGCTGCTATTTCAGCTTTTCTGTGTGCACAGGCAGATTTCTGTGTGTATGTGAGAACGTGCTTACGTGTGACCTAAATAATGTTTCCCGGTTTTGTCTGATTGTTATGCTACATTGAAAATGGGGTCGGTGGTTAACGATTGTTTGTGTGTGTGTATGTGCTAGATGCTGGATACACTAAGGTATATCTTTGGCAGGGTTTCTCTTAGTCATGTAAGCCTCCCCTGTAGTTTTCTGTCTGAGTCATATATCTGCACTCCACATGTCCACAAAGATGTCTAATATGTTTAGTTTGTTCCAGATACATGGAAAAAATCAAGGGGCTAACAACTTTTAGGTATTACTGGTGCAAATGTACACACAGATTGTCTTAGTAGTCAGATGTGCGACACACTGCAAGGTAAATAGTGAAGTTAGAAATCACATGTAACCACATTACTGTCATTCTAGATGAGCAGCAGTCTCTCTGCTGCTGGATGTAACCACATTACTGTCATTCTAGATTAGCAGCAGTCTGCATTTTGTCTTTTCACATTCACTGCTGCGATATCAACAAAATGCTTGAATTGAAATGACTTGTTCAGTCAACTGACTTTAAAATTCTGCTCTCTAAAGGCAACAATTTGGGTGAAGGATTAATCTTGTAAGTCACTGGTTCCAGCTGTGCAAATATGACAATTGGCTGCTTTTCTGTGCAGTAGCAAACTTGTAGATTTTTGGACTAGTCAGAAAAAGCAAACCTGAAGATGTTACCATGGGCTCTGGGAACATGTTTTGCACTGTTTTGAGACTAAGTAATAGATTGATTCTGATAATAAAATCATCAGTATGTGAAGTCTTTTTTTTTTTTGGTTGTTGCAGCAAAGGTGGTGTCACTTAATTACTGGTAATTACATCAATGTGGGGGCATGGGCTCCTGCAGCTGAAGTCACAGTAGAACGTTCTCCTGTGCTAGCTAGCCTCTCCTCTTCACAAAGCTGACTTTGTCAACCAGTTAGCTGGTAACTGTGTGGCATCCTCAGCTGTGCATACGGTCAGGCAGGCAGAACATTCATTGAAATTAGCATATGACATTTGAAATAACTCACAATGAGGGAAAAAAATCACTGTATTGGATATCCAAAGCTGCTTTTGAGAATCAAAGAAGAATGGTGCAACGAAATGTCCTAACACAGACATACAGACAGTGGGGAGCTACATTACTGCATTATTCATATATACTGTATGTTAGTACAAATCTCCCCAGCCACTCTCACAATGATACAACTGTGTCACCCTTGTAGATGTGTAGCATAGCATAGTTTACAGCGTAGTCGCTCACATGCACACCCCCACTCTCATACAGTGTCTAGGTCTTAGTCTAACTGTGGGTTGACTGTGTCATTCAGTCCTATTCTCTCACTTGTCTTTTGTCATCCAGAGAAACATGACAGCAGGAACACTCTGCTTCTTCCTCCCTTCCCTGTCTCTGCCCTTGTCTTCCTCTCACCCTCTCCTCCACCCATCTTATGGCATCACTCCGCCGGTTTGGATCATGCTCTAGCTGCCAGTTGAGAAACTCTCGTCAAAATGGGAACGGGAGACATTGGAGGTGTCGGAGCGCTGTTCCTGAATGGCTGCTTGGATCTCGGATTAAGGCACAGGGAGAGGAGGAAGATGATTGGAAAAGAGAAACAGAAGCAGCTAAGGCCAAAGCAGCCTCACAGGCAGGTGGTGTTGGTTTAAGATAACTTCTAAGGTCCATATATATAGTTATGGTAGATCCAGTAATGTAATGTAGAACTTTTGAGAATTTTGAAGCCAAAATGCATCATATACAATCTGTGCCTGCGTGTGTGTGTGTGTGCGTGCGTTGTTGACTGCTAAAGCAGAGTTGGATAAGTTGTAATGTTTCACTCTGTGGCGTCTTTATATTAGCTTGTCAGTGACATCATCCCTATCATGTGGATTTCATCATCGCAGACCCCCAAGGTGTCATTACATCATCCACAGCACGTGGACAACATCACTGTAGAGCTCTTTCAGTTTATGTAACCTTCTGTATGTAACCTTCTGTGAGTTCCTAAACGAATCTAGTCTCAAGAGTTTATGGTTTTTCAAACTGATCATGGGATAACTAAGTCAAATATCATACATCAAATATAAATAAATCAGTAGTACAGTAAAGGAGAACAAATGTCAATAGTAGGTTTATAGTGAATGTAATATTTTTCTGGTTTCACCCCATATAGTTTGGATTTCAAATGATTTTAGTGAAGACTTTAAATCCAGTAAAAAGAATTTATTCTGTATTTCAGCAGTTAATGTACTTGACATACAGTAAATTCAGTTCTCCTCCTGTTCACCACTGACTCATGTAATATTCATGAACATCCAACCTAAATGTTTTTACCATTGTTCTTGTAAAATGTATTGATTTGGTAGGTTGTTGAAAGTGTCTGTGCTCCATGGAAAGTGGTGTGGTCTGCATCTCCAGCAGCAGCAGCTGACTTTGGTATAAAAGTATTACATAGTATTTACATAGTATTGGCAGCATAGTCTCCATGCCTGTGCATAATAAGATGAGAACAGGCAGCTGTATATTACCAGGAATGTCTACACTGGTTTGTGACACTCTGGCTTTGATCACTGGACGTTCACTGCTCCCCAGCACGCCATCAACTGCAGTCCGTGGGTCCTGGCCTTGTATTTTCCCTATCATGTGCATCTCCTTTTGCTGTGTGTTTTTGGTTTATTCCTTTAACACTACATTCTGTGGGCATTCATCTTTTCTATACTGTATTCAGCACTAATCACTTTCAGGCTAGAATTACTAGTAAGACAAGGCCATTTTTCTATTGACTTCACACACTGAGAATAGGACTGCTCAGAGTAATAAGACTCTGTTTTCAGATCAGGTCAGTCAGCGGACTCTGTGGGTAGAGTTTCATTAACTGAGCAGACACACAGCGCTGAGATCAACAGTTCATACTTAGAAAATGTAATTATTAATAGTGTGGCACTCACAGTGTGTAGCACCACGCTTCGGGTCCGGCACACACACATATGCACATATCCATGTTGTTGTTCATTCCCATTGACTGTTTGTGTATGGAGTTTTGAGCTGGTATACAGTGTCAATGTCCTCCAGATAATTAATAACTCATGGGACAGATGTAATTATCTCTTTGACAACAGTGTACAATACCTATTGGTGACTTTATGAAGAGCCTTGGAGGTATTAAAATATTTTGTCATTATTAAGTCAGACAATATAATAATTGAGCTGCAAGAGCTTCATTTCCCTTTGTTAATTTTAGGTTTCATAGTCTTTTCTTGTCTGATTGATTTGTTTTTTTAAATTCCAGAAAGTCCAAAAGAATGACCTGTTTCTTCACCAGTGAGGGTCTGGCTGCTACCAACCTTTGTACTTGAGTAAAACATTTTGTCCCAAGATGAGTTTTTACAAAACTCTGACTCAGGCTGAAAATATGTTGACCTTACCTCAGCCGAGAAAACCTGGATATGTGTGTGTGTGTGTGTGTGTGTGTGTGTGTGTGTGTGTGTGTGTGTGTGTGTGTGTGTGTGGT
>NW_018128109.1:113120-130508 GCF_001952655.1 Monopterus albus | reverse complement strand
CTGCCATTCTCTTTCTCTCTCTCTGTCTTGTTTGACTTCTCCTTTGTCCCTCCTCATACCTGTTGCTTCTAGTGAATTGATCTGTAAATTTTTAACAAGCTCATACTATACAACTGATTGTGAGAAAATTAGTTTTAACTGATAAGAAGCCATTCGATTACAGTTGTCTCAGTGTGTCACACTGGGACTCTCAATAAATCTGCTAACTATGACCTCAGTAATAAACATAGTTGAATTGATACAGTTATGACAATTTCACCACAAACTGAAACATTTTGAGCTTCATAAACACAAACGTTAAGGCGGAAGTGTTGCGCTGAATTGCATACAATTGTACAGGTGTACCTAATAAAGTGTCCAGGCAGCATAGAGTTAGAGTTGTACGTACAAATCTGAGCCAGGGAGTAATACTGGATTGAACAGTAGTGTTAAATTGAAATACTTGCACCAGAACCAAAACATTTCCAGCGATACCTTTCACAGCTGCTGCTTTTTCAGCTGGTCCTGGTCAGAGTATACATGTCCAAATGGACACTGGCAAAAGGTTTCCAGGTATTTGTCTTGACTTATGAAGTTTGAATTATGACATTTTAGTCCTCTCTCTCTCTCTCTCTCTCTCTCTGTGTGTGTGTGTGTGTGTGTGTGTGTGTGTGTCTCTAAAGGTATGTTTGAAGGGTTCACACAAAGCTCCCATCACCCAGTGACAGACAGACAGGAGGCTTGTGGGTAATCGGGTTCGTTTTTCCTGAAACAATGTCGTCCTTCTTCACTCCTCAATAGGCTTCTTATTTCCAACCAGGCTCTGACTTTTACCCCCCTTCAAACATTTTATTCTCCAGTTGGCATTTCAGTTGTGTGGTTCTGAAATGTTATTGTGAAGGGAGGAGAGAAATTATTTAAGGCTCAGTGTGCTACAGAGACTTCACTGGAGCACATAATTCCCTGGATAATGTCAGAGCAAGACTAAATCTTGGTAACTGATCTTCAGTGTAATAAAAACAGAAGGATGTTTTGCGATTTAGGAACATACATGGTAATATCTGGGGGTCTAGACCTATAGTTCAACAACCACAGGTGAAATGGGAATAAGTGGGTCAGACACACTGATACAGTCTCACACTTCAGTGTCTTTGTGTTACATTAGTTCGTGCTCTTGGTCACATGTCTGTTGTGTCAGCTCATCATCTAGCACGCATTCGTCAGGTCAGTACAGATACAGTTCTCACTGAACAGTTACAAGGTTATGAATGAAGGCTGAGCAGACAAAACGCTCACGATTAGAAGATGCCAGGTACCCAAAAATAGCTCACAATCTGACATTGACGTGAGAAGGGAAGTGCACGTCCTTGTATCCATCAGGTGGAATTATTATTATTATTATTTTTTGTCTTGAAGAAAAGGAGCAAGCTGTTTGGTTGGTCCAGCTCTTTTCAGGAAGTGATTTGAAACAGAGGAGATAAAACATTACATAACATTATACATACATTAAGTTTGGAATTTGGACCTTGAGTCTGCAATAAAGTTTCTATCTATTAAATAAAAAGTAAAAAAAATAATAAATAAGCTGCTTTGCTAACTCCTCCATAAGCACCTGGTTTTAGTCACTCTATCATTCAGGTTCACATGAAAGAAAAGGCAGCGTAGGATACAAGTCTAGAGATAAAAATGGGTGAACATAAAAAATCCCAAAGTTGTAAGATAAACAACCATTTGTTAGATAGATGGATGTAATGATATAGATCGATTACAAAACTCGGGTTAGTGACACAGATGGCATAGAGGGACTAGAAGGCAAGACAAACTCTGTCATAGACTCGAGATGAACAACACGATAGGGGCGATTCCAGCAGAGCTCCAAAGAAGTATACACACCCCCTGAATTTCATGATAACCAAAGCTAAACAATAAATTAAACAAAACAAACAAATGCAAAAGACACAAAATCTAACAAAGCATCACTGGAAACCAAAACAAAGACAAACAAAATGTGGGGCCGCTCATGCTACACGGCCCAAAGTCTAACTGGCATCCTAGTGCTGTTAAACTGGAACTGTTCCTGGAGTGAAACTGGGATTGCTGGAGACAGAGTCCATCAGGCGGGACTAACAGCCCTTTGGAGCACTGTACATTGTCAGTGATCAGTAAAGCGCTTCAAAAACCCAGTCTCAAGCTATCTGTCAAAGCTGACAGTGTCCCCTCTCCAAACCACCTACTTCCTGCAGACAAACATACTGTATACACAGACAAAAGGGCTGGGATAGCCCACAGCCGTAACGGTGTCCCTGTAGAAAACTCTATTATTAGCCTTGGAAATCCTGCTCGTCACTGTCCACTTTCTGATAATGCAAACCTGCCATAAAGATAGTAAATGGGTTAAGCTTTCCACTCCTTCATACAGACCAGGCAAAATTTTATATTTAAACAAAACACTAACATGGCTTTTAATTTGAAAAGTGTGTACAGAGGTGAAAACAACACAGATCCTGCCTTTTAAGGAGCTATTTTTTTCTCTCAGGAACCATAATTGTCTTCATTAAGAAGGCAGGGCAGGAAGTGGGTTTGTGGGAGGCAGTTTGACCATTGTGTGCGTGCGTGCACACACACAGCCATCTCACTGCTGTCTTAACGTGTTTGTCTGAACAAAAAAGAGAGAAGAAATGGGGTGCATTTTATTTTAAGCCACTGGCAGTGTTTAGTATAGTAAGTGACAGAGCTTTGGAGTTTTTATTTATTTCACTTGAACGATGATGGTCGCCGCTTCTTCATTGCATCTTCATTGTCATCCATGGCAACCGTATGCGTATTGCTGTAGGAATGTGGTGACATCAGAGTAGCTTATGTTTCTGTTTGTGAAAAGAGAAGAAGGGAGCGGGAGGAGAGAGCAAGCTCACATCTCTTCCCTACCTTCCTGTTCACACCATCAGTCTGTCTCCCCTCATACGTTTGTGTCCTACCTTCACTCACTCAGATCTGCGCTGCAGCGTCTGTCTTTCTTGCTCGCTGTCTTTCTCTCACTGTCTCCTTCTATTTTTATCCCCTCTCCCACCAAGTTCACATCTGGATCTTATTGACGGTGCGAGCAGCCCTTCAGCCATAAAAAGCCTCTCTGGACTGTGTGTACAGTACTTGTGTGCTGGTGTTTGTGCGCCTGGCAAACCAGGGCAGACCTGAATTTAAACACCCCTTGATTAGAGGAGGATTTCACCAAACCCCATGTAGTGTATGATCTTTCCTGAGCTGCTGCATCTGTGGAAGGATTGAGAAATGACCTGCTCATGATACCTGATTTGTTTTTGCTTTGCCCTTCTTTTTTTTTAGGGGTTTGAGGGGGGAAACATGTTTTTAATTAAGTATGTTGCAAATTTAAACACTGATATATTTCTGCAGCGTCCCCACAGTAATAAACCATCTCTTGAAGCTTGTTATAATTCTTATATAGCATTACACTTTTCCATTGGCAGTCACTACAGTAAAAATGGTACCGTGATGTGCTAATGGCATTGGCATTGATGTAATAACCTACACTAAATGCATTTTCCTCATCCTTCTCTGTTACAGATGATCAGATTATTGTAAATGAATATCAATCATCAGTTACAATTATAATGTGATAATGTAACAGTTTTGTTTCCTACTGTCTGGGAGTTTCCACTTCTTCTTCTTCTTCTTCTTCTTCTAAGATGGACGTGACATGAAAACAGGCTAAATGTTCCAGCTGTCATTGCATTGTGTGCCTACTACTGCAGAGCAGTTCTTAATTATAATTTGGATTTCCCGCGTGAAGCAGCCTGTAGATTTGATTTGTCATTGTCATTTTTTTTTTTTTTTTACACAGATTGTTGAACTTTTTGTCAGGGCCTGTCTGCAGGAAATCCAGTCCTATTCTGGGACTTTGAGTTAGTAAAAACCCAAGTCCTGTCATGCAGATTCGCAGTATAAATCTGACCACCGCCTCGGATGCCGAGCTCCGAAAAGCTCTCCTCATTGCTGACATCAGAGCTCCTGACCTCACTTCTCACCTCTGTGGCGGCCACACATTACACGCATTAACCCAACAGAAAGTTAACAGCTACATACATGAACCCCTCTTTTTTTATCCAAAAGACAGACTGCAGTCTTGGCGAAAAGACAAAGGTTTGTTAACAGGAGTGGGAGGTTTGACCGAGGGCTGGCTGGTGTTGTTGGATGCCACACTCTGTTTCACTGTTCTAGTGAGCAGGGACAGCTCAGTGTCAGTGGCAGGTGGTGGTTCATAAAAGAAGTGATTTATGCATATTTGCAAGTTGCACCATAAAGATGTGGGACTCGGTTTGTGTTATCCGCCTTAACTATAGTGACTGAGAAGCTTGTGTGTGTTTGTGCTCTATTAATAGGAAGAGGAATGGTACAAGCCTGAGAATGTAGTCCTCTCTGGACCCACCCACCCCCACCTCTCCATGTGAGAGGGGAATGACATGACATGATGGAAGGCAAAGGAAAATGACAAGGGGAAGAGGGAGGAAGATGAGAGAAGGGAGGAGCCTGTGTTTTTCTTTGAAAGGAAAAGAATTGTCATCAAATTTTGCTGCCTCAGTTTCTGCTGACTTCCTTGTTTTGAATTTTTCTCTTATGTACAATTTTGAGATTTTGCTGTTGTTAATTTACAAAAAAAATCTCATCTGTTAAAGGGAACTCTTCATCACATGAGTAAATATTTTGATAAATACATGTAGCTACATTTTTTATTTGATAACTGCGTGAAATCAGAAATCACATCATCGTTTGCTCTTTGCTTTCTGTTTCCATCTGCTTGGAGTGTGAGGCATTATAGAATATGGAAAGTGAGGGATGTTGTACAATTTATGCCAGATTTCACCCCTCAAATTCCTACATTCCCGCTACTTTCAAAAGGTGTATTATAAACTTCTGTCAGCTTGTTTTACTATTAGTAGAATTTAATATTATGGCTGAGACTGTAGAGTTGACTGAGGCTGTGGTGATCGAAATAAAAAGGGATTTTGTTATGTCTCTGTGCCGCCATAGCCACAGCCGAAGGCATTATGTTTTCAGGTTGTCTGTCCATAGGTATGGTTCTTGTGAACGCAATATCTCAGCAACACCTTGAGGAAATTTCTTCAAATATGGCACAAGTGTCCACTCGGACTTAATGATGAACTGATTGTTTTGGCGGTCAAAGGTCAGTGACCTCACTTCTGTCCCATACCAGTGAATTTGACTGGTTGGCGAAGGCATACGGCTGCAAAGCAGTAATTCTAGTTCTCTTTGTGTTCTAGTTTTTACACTACTTTTTGGCTGACATTTATGAGGATGCAAAACTTGTGCCAAAGTCTGTTCTGCCTTTTGAGTAATGTTTTGCTACTGTCAGTACCTGTTAGAGCTCAGGTTGGTTTGTGCTTAGGCAGAGATATGCAGATGTCCAGTTAAAGGACAAACCAACAACAGTGTCTAAGGTGCTGGGCCACCATGTGCCACCAGAACAGCTTCAGTGCTCCTTGGCGTTGATTCTGCAAGTCTCTGGACTCTACTGGAGGAATGAACACTGTTCTTCCAAAAGATATTCCTTCATGTGGTGGTGGAAAAGCTGTCTAATACATCGGTCCACATTAATGTGTCACCCATCTGTGACAGGTTGGGGCTGCCCCAGCTTAACCTCCTATGGCGCTCTGGGGCAAAAATTTGTTGTTGGGCCCCTGTTGAACCACAATGTACAGTCTGTGGCTGTAAGTATTTGTACAGTTATACATTTCATGTTCTTTAGGCTCTTTGTTCCAGCACATTTAATTGGAAATAATAGATACTACAGTAAAGTTTGAGTAGGTTTGTGTCATCATTGACAGAACTTAAGAGCCTCTTTAACACATTGTCCCCAAGTGGCAAGTGTTCAAAAGTAAATGGTAGTACCAAATGTTTTTTTGGCAGCTGTTTGTGTGTTGTTTCAACATTAGCTCATGCACTAAAGAGCTTGCATCTGGCTCAGATGCAAGATGGCTACAGCCACTGCTCGTCTTGTAGTCACAGTGGGTAAATGTCCTGAAGTTGCTTCCCCTGTTGTGATACAGTGGCTGTTAGTCGAATCAAATTCAAGCAAGCTGTGAATTCATTTTGTTAGTGCTAATTTTAGAATTGACTTAGGTGTAGCTTCCAGTGATGGAAGCTTTGCATTTATGTTAATACAGTTGTCATGCATTTTAGTTGTAGTGAAATAGCAGTTAAAAAATTTAACATGAGTCACATAAGTGTAACAAAACATAAGCAGGGTTTCCTCTACTGTACATCCTCCCTCTCTGTTGGAACATGACAAACATATGTTTGGACCTAGAAGTTGCACATTTCACTGAAGGTTTATTCTGCACTGCTATGGGTACACTACCAGTCAAACGCTTGGACACACTTTGCCATCCAGTCCAAATGTTTGACTGGTTACATGTATATTACATCCTCTTTTTACAGCATGTGTGGATGGATGCATTGTGTGTGTGTGTGTGTGTGTGTGTGTGTGTGTGTGCAGACATGCTACCTGGATTCCTGCATTCCAGTCATTTGGGCTCAGGCCAGAACATTCTGGGAAGCAGGCCGGTGCACCAAGGAGGGAGGGGGGAGGAAGGTGAAATGGGGAAAAAAAGAGGAAAAGAAGAATGAGAGGATTCTGGCTTCTTATGATCCCTTCCATCACGAGGCCGAGATCCCAGGGGTTATTTCTGTCTCCTCTCAGGAGCCATAGCCATGAACAGACTGATTGTGATGTCATCTCATCTTTATTTTTTCTTCTGTTCTCCTCTCCGTTGCTCCTTCCCGCTATTTTCACCACCTCTAAGAGATTCGCATTTAGTTAAAAAAAAAAAAAAAGTTCTTGCATAATAAATTGCACTAAAATAGAGCTTTTGTTGAAAAATGATCTTTATTTTCTACCACTTTCATTAGTTCCTGGCAGTTTACAATAAATGTAACATAACTCATGTTTTCTTAAGTGTGTATTGACTGACTTAAACATTGTTACAATGCTATAGAGTGCATGGTGGGATGAGGATGTATGGAAAGTGACACAATGTGTACAAATGGTAAGGAAAGGAAGCTTTAGTTTGAGAATACTCAGCATTCATTCTGTGATCTAATCGCTACCTCTGAGACCAAAGCTGGGACTGAGCCTGTATCACGCGCACGCACACACACACACACACACACACACACACACACACACACGCAACACAACACTGCCATATAAGGAGAGAGCGAGAGAGAACCATGCAGGAGTGAAGCGGGGTCTCCTTTCTTCTCTCCCTTTTTTCCCCTTATTCTCTCGCTGTCCTGAAGTTCACTGGCAGCTTTCTCTCTTTCTTGAGTCATGCTGTCGTCTTCCCTTTCAGTTTGCTCCCTTATCCATCCTTGTGCTCTCATACTTTGCCCCCCTCCAAGTCCAAAACTGTCCCTCTCTTTGTCTCAGAAGACGATACACACCCAGTTTTGGGAAAGAGCTCTCTGTGCCATTTTAAAATTTCTTTCCTCCTCTGACTTTACTCATGAACTTTACTTGTGAATACACATTAACCAAATGTCCCACTGTTCAAACAGACCACTGATATTAACCCTGTCCAAACACATGGCTCATGGGTGTGTAAGGCCATTAGAAAATAAATCAGTTTTAATCTGGAGTATCCGCAGACAAAGGAGCACTTCCACCACCGCTGATACAGTGTAACAAAGACACTTATTTACTGTGTGGCTGTTTGGCATGTTTTATTGTTACTGATTATTTTCTGCAGACTGTTTCCAAATGTTTTTAGAGAATGAGCCCTGCAGATGACCCTGTGTGTATCAGACCTGTCATCATGTGTTTTCAGTGGTTTGGCCTGACCCCACAAGTTGTATACCAGTCTGTGTATTTTAGAAGCCAGGAACAGCATTTGGCAAAATAAGGTTCTTATGGGAAAGTGACAATAATTGGCCTAAATAGTTGAATCAGTGTCGTCCTTTACTGGTAACTACTGTATAGTCCAGAAAGGCGTGCGTCTTTGTTTGCACTGTTGATCCTTCATGTTGGGTTAATGACATAAGCTTGGTCTGTGTCCCACAGTTACGACAAAGGTGTTTGCATTTGCTTTTCTTGCTTCCCTTGTCTTGTTACTGTGTTTATGAGGAGTCTGAAGGTTCCCTGTGAATCTTTTTTGACAAAGCAGTGGTTAATGTGCACAGTAAAGACGACAGAGAGCCCCCCTGGGGTTTCTGTGTGTGTGTGCGCGCGAGTGCATTTTGTACTGTAGTGGAATGTGACTGTTTCATGTGAGAGGTTATAAACGGATGCACTCTTCCTGGGAGTATCCGGTACTGGAGTGTGTGTGTGTGGTAGAGAAAAAGAAAACGTTTCCCTGTTTTAGTTCTGTGCCACTGGGACCATAAGAGGCTATTCATGCTTTGTGTGTCCACTAAGGTCAAGTGACCTAATTTTTATCATCTTCCCAGGTCCACAAGGGTCCACACAGACTCTGTGTGAACGTCCACCTGCAGGCCAAAAGCTTGTGTCCGCGTGGACGGTCTGCGCAACAAAAGCCCTGATTGCGCCTGTACCACAGTGCTTGGAAACCATTGGCTGACAAAGACAGAAGCCAGGCCCTTAATTTGAAGTATGGAACTCATTTGCGTCCCTTGTCTGTGTCTGCGTACGCACGATGCGGAAAGCATGTCTGTCCCTTAACTCACGAGAAGGTGTTCCTCTTCTGGTCACATGGGTGATGAGTGCAGTCACCTAAATTTGGTCATACTCTTGTCATTTATTCCTGTTTTTCCTACTGTGAGGTCAAAATATATTCTGTGACAAAAGGTTTACTGTTGCCCTTACATTTACGCTTGTTCCACTGTATTCTGACTAGTGAGAAGAGAAGTTGACATTTGATTAAGATTTGATCTGCACTTCTTAACCACTGAACCATTCTCGCTGAGTGTCTCATGCACGAGATTTGTGGACTAGCACTCAGCCTTTAGTCAAAGGCCTACAGACTTTTTCAGGTGTCTATTTCTGGCCTGTCGGTTATATGAATTAGAGCTTCACAGCCAGTTATCCAGTCGGACCACCATGATGGTGCCAGATGTTGCTAGGAGAGTAGCGATGCAACTGCCAAGCCACTGCAGGGTAAATGTTTGTGTGTGTGTAATGTAGGTGCTAATCATGATTTCTCTGCTGCTTGGCTTTTTATTTTCATTCATGCTTTCTCATCCATTCAGGTGTTTCTGTGGCAACCGGTGTTACATAGCAACTGGTCAGCCAATAACAGAGCTTGATCTCTCCTTAGCTCACCTGCCTTCCTGTCCAAACTGAAAGAGTCTCATAAGAGCTGCTCTGCACTGCTCTCATTAGACTTTAAAAGTGTCACTGATCTTTAAGGCTGTTTTTAGAGCAAAAGCTGCTGATACCTCATAATAGGAGCAAGTAGCAAAAGTTTCACATGGTCAGGTTGTGTGTGTGTGTGTATGTGCGCGTGTAGCAGAGATTTGTTGCGTGAGGCCCTGTTCAAAGATCTGATGAAAATGCTAGGAAAGTCATAAGAGAAGCAGGTGAGAATACGAAGATGTTTCCTATTTATCTTAAGTGTGAAAATAAACACACATTCACAATCACTGGAGGACTTGTCATACAGTGTTTGACAGGTGAACCGCGCCGCATCCTCACAAGTTCACCTCATACTGTATATTCATGCTCTCAGCTGCACCACTCGCTGGAAATTCTCATCGGATGTAAGAAGTGTAGATTGTTACATTTGATCGAAATAGAAACAAATCTCCCCCCTGATATGGTTGAGTTGCAGACATCAAATGCAGATAAAAAGAGGCTTCCATTGTGGTTTCTCCCGCTGAATTACAGGGTGTTGAAAAGGATTTTTATTTCCTGGGAATGATATGTGTCTGTGTGAACAAGGTCTGAATGTTTGGTGGAAGTTGTGTCTCACTCCTCTCCACCCTGTTACACCCTCATATGAGATCTGTTTTTGTTCTGGTGCATTGTTACTTCACTTCCCTGTGTGTGTGTGTGTGTGCGCTGTTCTCTGACCGCTCACCATTTCAGTGCACACTTGCTCTCTCACTGACTACGGTCCACAGATGCAGTACAGAGCGTGTCTGCAGGGTCCAAGCATATTCATAATTATAAATCCACTCAAAGGTGCTGATCTGCCTGGAAATGCATTATTTTGCTGGTTCAAACCTTTCAGGAGCCCAGCATGTGTTTTGATTGCCCCGAGCTGTAATTAAATATTTCATTTTGTTGTAGCTTTACCAGCCAACAAACCCATACACACCTACACACACATAATATACATAAAAACAGGGACTGTACGCTGTGAGGGGTCAGGAATTTAGAGGAAATAAGGATAAAGAGAGGAAAAGGAGAGAAAGAGGGATAAGTGGGAGAGACTAGGAAGAGGTGAAGAGTGAGAATGAAGTATGAAATAGGAGAGAGAGAAAATGTCTTCATCTCCAGTAGAGTGCTGGATGTAGAGCTGCTGGCTAACTTGTCTGCTCACTGCAGTTTGAAAGTTCTCAAAGCCTCAGTCTGGATCTTTCTCACTGCTTTTTTTTCATCCTGTTTGTCTTTTCTTCCTCCTCCCTTCTTCACCGTCTCATATCACTGTGCTCGAGAGGATGAGTGTGTGTGAGCATGTATGAGTGCTGCTGAAGAGCCAACATTTGTGCCTCTTTTATGAGATGCAGTTCCCTGGGGACTCCAGCTGATATTTTCTTCAAGTTCCCTAGATGTATTTCTGGTAGTTCTCCTAATAATACGATTGGGATGTTGTTCTTCAGATCTGTGAAGGGAGGCTGTGTGAAAGAACATCACGAGAAATTAAAAGAGGGGGCGGCACAAACGACAAACTGGGTGGGAGAGGCAGAGACACAGAGAAGGTATTTCCGGAGTGGTGTTGAGGTTAAGATTTGTTTGTGGAGGGGAATAGGGTGCTGGACAGCAAGTGGATGGGATATCAGATTACAGGCTGCGAAATCGAGGATGTGGATGTACAAGTAGGGTCAATCAGAGGTTCCTACTGGTGTATCACTGCATTGCTGTCTGGTTGTGTCTCCTGTCTCTGTGAGGATGACAAGGGCAGCAAACTCACAGTGTACGCCATGGCTTTATCATGTAGTTTCATGGAAGCCGTTTCCCTCGTTTCCACAAGGTCGCTATTTAAACTGAAAATGCCTCAATATTTTTGTGGATATTATTTATAAAATAAAACCTTAAAATTCAATTTGAAACTAAATTGATGGCAGAGAACAAGTTGGCTAGCAATACTAAAAGCCTTGATGAGGAACTTAGTTTTCAAAATAAATGTTCATATCCTCCTTAGCTGCTCCATCTTCCTTTCCATTTCAAACCCACCTCCAGACATGAAGTTGGATCAGCCGGTCAGCTCGCTTGACACACGTGTCCGTACAAGATTTTGGGAGCTGTGTGCATCAGCTCCTCTGCGAGCTTCTGCGACTTAGGGTTACCCAGAGCACCCTTCCTTTTGTCGATCTGCGTTGACCGCTATGTGTTTCTTCAAATAAACATGCATCTGGATTTAGAAGCAAACAGGTTGTTCTCTGACTTTGGATTTGAATTGCATCTGCGACTCTTTAGATTTCTCCTCATCAGTTTTGTTTGTTGCTTCTTCAAAACCTAATGGTGACACATCAGATTATCTTACATTTCTTCATTTGTGCATATGTCTGTGTGTGCCAGACAGTGGATGACTATTCTTCTTGGGTGCCTCCAATATATGTGTGTTGTGCACTTGCACATTAGCCCAAACACCAGTCGTGTCCTTGCCTCAGCCTCATCTCTCACGGACAAAGGCCCTTTTCACAGCACCTCTCTCTCTCGCCCTCTTTCTGTTTCTCTCGCATACACTCACAAATCCACACATCCCATAAAGGTGTATTTGGAGAGCGAGTAGATCTGGTTACCTGTGTGTTCTCTCTCCCTCTCAAACATGCAGTCGTCACTCAGTTTGACGGTGTAGTTTACTTTGCTTATTAAACTATTATTAACTCTCATTTCTGATTTGAAGGAAAATGGGAATGACCCGAAACCAAGGACCATACATTTCATTATGTTTATATAATAATATATTTTATTACCAAAGTAGATGCCTTCTGATCTTTCCCTTGTATATAGGTGATATATACAGTAGGATGTGATGTATATGGCTTCTGAATCATTTTTTGAATTCTCTATCTCTGATCCAGTGGCAGGGAAAAAAAATTTTTTTTACTAAGTAGTGAATTTGTTTCATTATGACTGCTGCCCCCTTGTGGGTCCTGCCCAGGCATGTGTATACAGTATAATACACTAAAACACAAGATTTAGTGATGTGTGCCTTTAAATCTTAGATATTGAATTGGCATTTATAATTCAATATAGATCTGATGAACACAGCATTTAAACTGCAGTATTCTGAGCATATAGAGAAGACACACAGACAGAGAAGGTGAGGCGGTGTAGATGTATGAAAGCGAAGATGTAGAGAGAAGTGGGGCTCAGAGAAAAATTCATAAAATGATGTAGGTATGGGCAGACAGAGCCCAATTCTGGCCTGCCATGTTGTAGGTAGCACTGTGAATCATCTTTTTCTGGGAATCATCTGTCATTATCCTGTTACGGCAATGGTGCACACGCACACATGATTTGTGTTTCTATAGATGTGAGGACACTAGCTGACATATAATGTATTATAATAATGTATTCCCTGGTCTTGGTGAATATAACAGTTTTGTTTTGTTGTACGTTATTTATTTGTCTTTTAATGCCGTGTATGTGGGTGTATCAGTAAATGCATGAGGGTTGTTGTGATAAAGGCCAGATGGATACCTGGACACACACACGTTTGTGCAGTTATCTTTGTGAGGACACTGACATATTGAATTCCCTAACCCCTTACCCCAACACTTAACCATCACAACTAAATGCCTAACCACAACCCTTCCCTTAACCCTATCCTAAACCTAATTCTATCCTTAACCCTAAAACCAAGTCCTGACCCTCAAACAGACCTTTGAAGGGGTCTGAGAAAGTGAGAACCAGCCAAAACATCCTCACTTTCCTAAAATGTCTAAAAATAAAAATCACCCTAACAACTCCCATGGTTCAAAATTTAATCTGGTCTTCATACTCCTGGCCATACAAGCCTCCAGTCACCACAAGCGAGTTCTGGTCCCTGCAAAGCAGTGTGCTCCCCGTGTTCCATCCCCACGAGTATATATAAACAGGACCACACACACACAAAGATGCTTAGGGTTGTACAAGCTGTATGCATGCACAGGTGTGTGAAATCTGTTTTGAACTGTTTGGGCAGTCATGCATCCACTGTTGCTCCTAAGGTTACTCTCTTTCTCTCTCCCATGCACACAAATAGATACACACACACACCTGTGAACCAGTGGGTATGCTGACAGGTGTCATCAGCCCTCCTGCATGTTTATCCACAGACTGACTTCAGATTGACTTCGTTTTTGTGAGGGGATACTGGCTCCTATGCTGCGATGCAGATGTCACATCAGCTGTCATTTAACAGCACATAGTGACTCTCATTGACACAATGAAGTGCCTGAGCAAGACTTTAACCACACACACACACACACACACACACACACACACACACACTTCTTAACAAGGTGCAGAGGAAATAAGAAGTTGAACCATGGTTACAAATTCATCCAGCTCATGATCAGACACATCTGGCATGGTGTTCTGGTGTGTTTATTTAAACCCGCTGTAGACTGTGTTGATACATGAATGTAGAAATATTAGACTGAAGAAGGTGACTGATGTTATTTTTAGGTGGATGTGTAGACTGAAAAGTGGTTGTGAAACTGAGTCTGGCTTATTGTGTATGTTTCATTATGTCTGCCATGTCTAGCTATTGAGGCCAAAAACAGAGGGTGGAATGGTGGGGCAGTGGGTAGCTATGTTGCTGGGTTCGAGCCCGGGCTGACCCGGGGTCTTTCTGTGCGGTGTTTGCATGTTCTCCATGTGTCTATGTGGGTTCTCTCCGGGTAGTCCGGCTTCCTCCCAGCTTAGGTTGATTGGTGACTCTGTCACAGTGTCAGCCCTGTGACTGGCGACCTGTCCAAGGTGTACCCCACCTCCGCCCAGTATCAGCTAGGTTTGGCTCCAGCCCCACACGGTGACCCTATTCAGGATAAGCAGTACAGATAATGAATGGATGGATGATTAAAACCTTCATGTTTCACTTGAGAAGGCTTCTTGACATGCCAGTGCCTCTAAATCTCTTTAAAGTGTAGTTCTTTGTTGCAGTGAGTAGTGGGTTAAAACATGAAAAACAGCCTCCAACAGAAGTACAGTAACACGAGGAAAACAAGAAAAAGTTAAAGCAACCCATACATGTACCAGTTCACACCATCCTAGGCTACACCACTGTTTGGAGTACTGTGGCAGTGTATGATCTACTGTCTGTTCACACGCTAGTGCCCTTGCATAAAGCCAGCATTCAAATAATGCCAAACCTGCCAGAATATGTCCACATGTCAACATGTCTCCGTTGTTTTGAGTTTCTTTTTTCTCTTTTCCATTCAGGATCAGATTGTGCTTCATATATCTCTACTGTACATAGTGTCATGTGTTTCCAGTTGCAGCCATTAGCCTGCATTCAGACTGAGCTTCAAAGGTGTGAAAAAACACAGCCCTCTCCATTCATTTCTATAGGGGATTGTGTTCACCTCAGCCGGCACTGCACCAGACGGTGACATCATCCAGTCATGTGTGGGGGACACTTGGAAATGCCCATGGGAAGAAGACTCTTTTGTTTATCTTGTTAGCACAGGCATTCACTGCTATTCATGTCAACTTGTCACTATGTGGCCATATCATACATGCCTACAACACTCCCCCTGCAACCTCTCGTCCCCCCAACCAACACACCTACTTGTGTTAAAACACAGCAGGCAGTTGCATTTTACCATACTCAGTCTGAACATGGGCTCAGGCAAGGTAAAGACTGATTGATTGTAGAAAATCTTAACATTATTCATTAGGCCCTATTCTGATTGGCTGGGGGTGGACATGAATCATCACCTCCAGCCAATCAGCTAATCAATCTAAACAACTTTGGATGAATAAAATGTCACAGATATATTTAATGTGCACTATATATAAAGGGCCATAATAAAACCTCTTTAATTAGATGTTATCATAGCAGAAGGATTGTTTGTTAGATAGTTAAAAGGAGATTGACAGCTTTGTCATCCTCCCCCATCTCATGCCTCAGATTTCTCAATTGATTATTTATAGGGGCATTGATCGAGTCTGGCTGAGTGGAGCTGAGCTCTGTGAGCATCTGCCCTGCCTGCTGCCTTTCATTATGCACACCCAGGGGGGAGGGCCATGACACACTCACTCACACCCACACACTGTCTATCTCTCCCATGGTCCACACACCTCAACACACGCTCAGATCTTGCTTACATCATCCATGCAGTAGAAACAGATCAGACACCCATGCATGCACGCTGAAGTGTGCTCCTTTACCTTTCACATACAGTGTGTGTGCTGCATGACACACACACATGCAACCGAGTCTGCCTGCTCCCGAACAGGCGCACACTTTGACACACACTGAAGACACATGACTGAATTTATGGAAAAGTGGGGAATCTGCAGAAAGGTTGTTGCGAGGAGAGGAAAACACAAGTGAAAGGAAGATGTTTATGTTGTGACCAAGAGGAAAGGTGCTGATTCCTTCCACATTCAGGTGTGTCTTCTTTTATCTAGCATTATTCAGCGGACATCAGGACCAAGTTTGTGTGAGTACACAAACAGGCAAAATCCTCCTCAGGTTGTGCTGGTGTGTCTATATGTCAAACTGAGTGTGCACTGGGGCACACGGACTGTTCTGTATGCTGCAGATGGTTCGGACTCTAGCCTAGTTCAGCATTGCTCTGGAGGAAATGAATGAGATTGGGGAGAATACAAGAGATGAAGGAGGAGGTGGTGGAGGAGAGAGAGATGGTGGAGAAGCGGTGGGCAGAGATGCCGTGGATCAGTTCAGAAACAACAACAGCAATAGGAACGCCGGCAGGAATTTGAATGGGAATGGACTTTGCGCTGGGAGCCCCAGTGGAGAGGTAGACTAGTGTTTGGCTTCTTTTGTTCAGTTAGGATGTATGTGCGTGTTGTGTGTGTGTGTGTGTGTGTGTGTTGTTACTGTCGTGCACCTTTGACATGTATTATGGGTGTTATCGTCTCCTGTCCAAGTCACTTTAGATTTCACTCCTTTCCAGTTTCCTTTTCTCATTAGATATTCTTTCTCTCGTTCTTTCCTTCATCTCACTTTAACTGCTGTAGTTTCTTCCCTTTTGACCTTTATCAATTCTACCAGCTCCATATTCCATATTTTATAACATCTATCTCCTTAGGATAGTTTCTATTTCTTCAGATCCTCCTCTCTCTTGCTCACTTATGCCTGTCTATAATAGAATTATAGCTGAATGAATCACACGATTACCTCCCGTACCTGCTGCCGCAAATCCCACTCTGGTCTGACTGTGTGTCCTTCTACACTTTGTCCATAAAGCTGCTGCACATTCACTGTTCAGTGTTTTAAGTGTTTTCTTTTATTTTAGGATGCACAGTAATGGTATCTCAAGCAGAGTTTCCTGTTTGCGTGAATCGTGTGCCTCATGTTTAAGTTGCATACGCTCGAGTGGGAAAAGAATCAACAGACCCACTTTGGATTACATCCACACATGTATACACTCTCATGGGAATATGTCTCATATTCTGTGGACATATTGTAACACAGCTGCTGTAGCTCCGTTAATCCACACCAAGGATGAAGTGCATTTGTATATGGGAGGGTCAAGTAAATCTATGTATGGCCAGATTATCTTTTTCTCAGAAATACCTGCTTACTGGAAATATCTGCTTATCTGCTTATTTGTTGGTGACACGTTACTTAAACGTCGATTATCATTTGTAAGCCATATATAAATTAAAATAAAAAGTCTATAATGCATGGAGCCATAGTTATAAACTGAGAAGTGTTTTAATAGATGCTTCACAGGAAAAGGTAGATGTTCACAAGTGTGTTTATATATTACACTCTAGATTGTAATTTGTTATAAACCTTGAATAAAGTTTTTATTACATTTTTATTTACATTTAGAGAGAAATTCCCTCCTAAAACTAACGGCTCATAAAAAAATTTAATAAAATAAACGCCATCTTTTTAAACCATAGTAAGAACACAAGCTTTTCTCATGTCTTACATGAGGTGTTTTAAAATTAGTTTTCTAAATATCATAAAAAATAATAGTGTGTGGGACAGTGGGTAATTACAGTTTTTATATCATTTCATATGTTGAATACATTTTTGATTAATGAACGTTTGGTTCGTAAAATAT
>NW_018128109.1:86122-113100 GCF_001952655.1 Monopterus albus | reverse complement strand
GAAAAGAAAACAATCATCTATTCACATTAGACAAACCTAAATTTATGGCACCGTTTCTTGAAGGAATATTTAAATGATTTTCAAAATTGGTGCCAATTCATTTTCTGTTACTGTAATTCCAAATCAGCAGTTTTAGCTCTAATTATATGCAACACAGTATACATACTACATATTCTATTGCTGGGCTTTTTACAGGTACATATAAATATTGAAGCAGTGGAGGACTAATTACACACCTTAACACTGGTCATTTTAAGTGACTGTGTGGATGTGAGGAGCTCCAGAGAGGAAAGAGAGATTTAGTGTTTGGATCAATAGTTTGTGTGCCTGCCTGTCTGAATAAGAGTGTCAGTATAGTGTTGGTCAGAGCTGTCTGTGTGCTCAAAGTCACAGCTAAGGAGTACACAGACACACACACACCCTTATGCACTGCATCTGCATGGCAGAATTACATGATGCATCCAAAAGGCAGAAGCTGAAGAAGAAGCGAAAGCAAAGAGTCCTTTATTTTTAGAGCTGCCATCTTGAAACATGAGTGAGATGTGAAGGTCTTGGTGTTTCGCAGGGGTGTGTTGATGACAGAAGGGAGAAATAGGTGATGAGGATGCTTTCTCTTTGGGCTGAGAGGCTGCCTGTTGATTCTTTCGCCGGGCTGTTGCCAAGGGATACAGCTGCCGGTGAGGGGAGGGTGGATGAAGGCGGCAGAGGTGGAGAGGTGTGACGACAGCACTGTGATGAGAGGAAAAGAGCTGCTTCTGTCGCTAAGGCTTTGATTGAAATAATTTCAGCATGAATCACAGACAATAATGGCTCTGCACAAATAACGCCAGTAGCTTTGTAATGGAAAACCCAGGCTTTTGTGCTGATGTTGAGGTGCATATTCAAGCAGTTTGGCCACGTATAAAAGAAATTACAAAAATATCACAGATTCAGTTATCAGTATTTTTTTTTTCTTAGAAAGGTGAATATAGCAAAAAGTCACATTAAAAGTTTGTAGTAGAAGTTATATTATTAAACACTGTCCTTGATTTAAAAAATAAGACAACTATTTAAATAAATAGTTTGAACATTTGAAATAAGCTTATTTGCTCTCTTTGTTACAGGCGATTCCAGGTGCTTACTGGACCAAGCCAAGAATTAGTGAGCTGGCAGGCACTTTTTTTTTTTAATCGCTGGACTGATCAAGGCTAGCTGTTTCCTCCTGTGTCTTGTCATATGCTAAGCTATGCTAAGCTAAGCTAACCAACTACTCACTCCAGGTTCATATTTACAGTTCAGAAAAGAGTGACTAACTCTCGGCAACCTAACCTGCATGTTTTTGCACTGTGGGAGGAAATTGCAGTAGTGGCGGCAGTGCTAACCACCGTACCGCTGTGCCGCTCATCCTTATAGTGTAATATTATTTATTTAAAAAATAGCTGTTTTTTTTCAAGAGAAACCTTAAATTTGCTCTCGGATACAGTTGTGTATCAAAATACACATAGTGGCAGATAATTAGTCTGCCAATTGTGCAGGTCGGTGATTACACCTTTATCAATCCCATTAAGACACGGAGTCCTGTGATGTCCTGTAACTACACCTTCAGCTTGAGCCGAGGTGTAATGAGGTACATAACTCATGTGGATGTGCAGGGCCTCTAAATCTGTTTACATGTTTTTGAAATATTCCACCAAGAGACAGACAAACAAAGATACACAGGACTGAAACATATCCCTATTGGCCAATATAACTATTTAAAGCTGAATCCTCCTAACCTCATGGTGATGCAGCTGCAGTTTTTACAGCTGTCTCTCATAATTCAACTTGGGAAGCCTTTTATGTTGGTGGATAATGTCACAGAGAGGGAAAAAAGTGGCCATACACAATATTTGATGGCATTAAATTGAAAGCAGGTGCAGTACTTAGAGAATAATGGGAATAGCTTCAGTCCTTTGTTGGCAAAATACAACTCTACTAAATCACTGATAAAAGAGAGGCAGTGGAAAAAAAGATTATGCTTTCTTTCCAAAAGTGGAAGCATAATCTTTGAACACCTTGTGTACTTCAGTTTGTCTCATTCAGAGGCATAAAATGTTTTGAACTACCAAGGTCAAATAAAAAGTAAGCGGCAACACAAAATCCTAGAGAAAGTAATACAGAAATCTATAACAACATACTGTTAAAAATATTTTGAGCTACCGCAACATGGTTGTATGCATCTGCCAACCTGTCAAATTAATGGCTTAGGGACAGAAGTGAGGTCACTGACCTTTAAGCACCAAAATCTAATCAGTTCATCTTTGAGTCCAAGTAGATACTGATGCCTTATTAGAAGAAATTCCCACCAGGTGTTCATGAGATGTCATGCTTACAAGAATCGTACTGACATGATCGTCCTTATGTTCCTTGACAGTCACAAATGTTAGATCTTGAGCAAGACACATGGTTGCAGGAGCAAATTTCTAGCTTTTTCTTCATATGAATTTAGTTTGTTTTTATATTGCATCTCCAAAATGTTTTCACATCTTTTGGAGTTGGAAAGTAAGTAAGATCCAAACAGATATCACTGAATAGGGCTCATGTTCCTGCTCATGTGTTCTTACCATTTTCACCTTAATTGGATAGTTTGTGCAGTGAAGACACAGACAGGAAACACAGGGAGTGAGAGAAGTGGGTATGATGACATGCAGCAAAGGCCTAGTGACGGTGTGGTTATGTAGCATGGACCCACAGATGGGAGGTAAAGAAAACTGAAGTTAATCTTTTATAACACCTTGAGACCTTGAAAAGCTGTGAAAGGCCTTAAAGACATCTTTGAGTTATGTGTGATATTGGCATCATGTGTCAGTTCATGTCTGTCTTTGTTTGTGTTTGACATACTGGTCTGTGTCTACAGAACAAGTATAAAATGTGAGTGTGAGAGACAAATGCAAAGTGCTGATTACTGACCTCCTTGTTTCTCCTCTGGCTTCACAGGACATGAGGAAACATGTGATGATGACCCTCGTGGACACAGAGCAGTCATATGTGGAGTCACTACGATCTCTAATTCAGGTAACGCATAAACACAACTATTGGTCTTATAAATGAGTAGTGTTCACTGGCGGACTCATTCTGTCTTATTGAACTTTGAACCCAGCACACATACATACAAAAACAAACACACCATTGTGGAGTCACAGATTGCCGAGGACATGAATAACAAATGTAGGTAACAAAGGTATTGTGTAATCCACTTATTGTCATTCATCCTGTCATGCTAACAGGCTAATCTGCTATAACCCCATCACATCTCGCTGTCAACAGCTTTATCTACCCCCCCCCACACCCACACACACACAAGCTCTTTGTATCCTGCATCCATCTTTGTTCTAAAGCCGTGTTCAGACAGAGTTTCAAAGGTGTGAAGAAACGTAGCTCTCTCCATTCATTTCTATGGGGGGGGGATTGCGTTGACCATCCAGCACCAGCACCACAGGGGCCCCCTGCAAAACAACGCAGGCCTATGAAGCGAAAAAGTTGAATCCAGTTCAACTATCACCAAATTTAAGCCACAGTTACAAATGCACTATAACAACGTGCCATATGTTTTCCTGGTCTGTTCCACCACTTGAAATTGGTGCATCTGTTCTGGACTGAACTCCTTGTAAAGGTGGTGAGGCAGCTGGGGGGTTGTGAGTGAAGGTGTGTGAAATTTTGATGAAGTGTTGCTTCTGTGATGCGCTGCTGGATGATTTCAATTTTAAACACTGCTTGCAAGAAACAGAATCCATGACGATAATTGTTAACATGCCATACATGCTGCACTACAACTTAATCATGTCATAAATGTGCAGGATTAGTAAAAGCGCTTCCCTGCTCTGTTCACCCACCACGTGATGTGTGAGCTGTAGCTTCTGTCAAACTGGGCATCAAGATTAAAGTCACACACTCGATACCTGGATGCCAGTATCTGTGTAAAAAGAACACAGGGGCAGTATTACACTGGCTTTTTTTTTTTTAGCTTGTTGTAAATAGGCAAAGCTGAATAGAAAGAATAAAGAAGGGTCAACTTAACACCAGTATAGTGGATTCTCTGTCCAAAAAGGGCCACTAGCATACACACACACACACACTCCTCACCTTCCCTATCTATGATGTCCCTACATTGTTGTTTAACCTGTCACCAGTCATTGTGTGTGGGAGCAGTGTGTGCGTTTCTTGCATTCATCTGTGCATTTTTCTGAAATGTGCGTTTGTGTGAACATCTCACATGCACACTGACTTTGCTGTGCTTCTGCATATGCGTGTGTGTGTGGGGGGTGGAGAGGGGGGCACAAAGTGAATAATCCTTGGCTGTGTTGCCATGGCGTCACAGGGACAGGAAATGTTACCATGGTGACTGCAGATGTCTCAGTGAAGGAGGGTGTCACATATGGCTCAGCTGAAAGCGCTCCACAGCACCACTGTCCAGAGTTGAAATGTGATACTTTGCAGTTTTTTTCTGAGAGTTATAGGGAAGGTTTTTGTGTATAACCCATGTATGTAGTATGAAAACTAGATACAGTACCACTGCTCAGCTGTTCAGCTAAACTTTCCCAGGAGCCACCCATAGTGCTGCGACAAAAAATTCCCCTGGGGTGCAAGATGTATTGTCTCCATAGAACCGAATGGCAAAAGAGCCATCCATAAAACTGTTGACAGGATACCTTGAACTACAGGCCAGGTCAGTTACCACTCTTGGTATCATGCATTTTTAATCTATGGAGGATTTATAGTATATTTGTAAAACTTTTCCAGAGCCTAAAATACTGAGTTTTATTTTTGTGAAATCAACCCAATGTAAAGTCAATCCGCTGAGTGGGCGTACCCAGGGGCAGCAAGGAAATCTCTACTGTGCTTGTACAGCAGGTCGCAAACGTGTAAGAGTAAAAAGTTTCTTGCCATACGTACCACATGAGCAACTTTCAGTGGTAAGAATGGGCACATTTTGTCATCTGGTATCACTGTAATCAGTATTTGTTTTGCTGCTGTGTCCACCGAGCTGAGATCATGAGAAATTAATATGAGCTGTTTTTATAATAACAACAAATGACATAATTGTGCATAATGTGAGTAAACTTGCTTGTAGTGATCAGCCCACAGAGGAGTATTTTGCGACTCTCCAGTTCCCCTCAGCCATACAGAATGTTTCGGTGTCTTTCAGATCACTGTTTTGGTTTTCCAATTTGCAGTTTTACTGTTTTGTCTCACTCTCACCACTTTTATTGTGCCATTTTTGGCCACCACAGGTAAATGTTTACAGCTAAAAATGACACAGGCAAATTGGCATTTAGCTGTGAACATACTGTAACATTTAACAGATAAAGATACTTCTCTCAAGAGCTTGTGTTGACAAAAATAGAGATTTTAAAAAACAGTGGATATTGGGCCTATATTCAACAGGTGCTTCTAGGATAATAGATGGAATATAATAGCAGAAAGGCCCACTTATCTCCTCTTTAGTGGCTGCTCAGTGTGTGTATTCATTAAAAGACCAAAAATACATATATCTCTGTGTATCATATCTTTTCCTGTTCTATAAATTATTTCATATCCCCTCAGATTTGTTTTTTGTGGCCCTTTGCAGGGCCCTCACTTTTGGTTGGGAACTGCTTCACAAAACTGTCACACTAGCTTTGTTTTGACTAACTATGACAGTAAAGTGCTAGTTACACAGTGTGGTGTTTACTACAGGTACTTTAATTACATTTTGATGGTAATGTTTCTATACTTTTACAGTGGGGTTTTGAATCCAGGGCTTTAACCGGCTGTCTTATACCTGTAATGTGCACAAGCTAACCATCAGAGCTTGTCTATTGAGTGTGAACACAGAACACACAAACAGTGGTGCATACATGTTCTTTGTGTGTGACACACCTGACCTGTTGTGAGGTCACTGTCTGGAATTAAGGTGAAACTGCCAAAAGCAGAAATATTTTGTTTTGCGCGTGTGTGTGCGTGGGCCTGTGTGCAGCAGGGATGCTTGGCAACAAAATATTTAAAGGCATTTTCTAATAATAGCATTTTTGTAGCCCTGTTGTCCAGGAGAAGCCATGGAGGGGAGAGCAACATCCTCCCACCTTCCTCTTTCCCCAGAAAACACGCCTTGCTTGCTCTTGCTTCTCCCTCTTTCTTGTAAAATCTACAATAACACAATTAGATTCATAAAAGAACATGTTCTTGTTCTTGTAGATGAATATAGAAAATGTTGTTAATGCTGCTTTTGTTCACATTACAGGATGAAAATGCATACATATAGTAATTTAGGGCTGTTTCAGTTGATTACATAAATTAATATTGGTATTATTTGATCTGAAATTTTCATACACATTACCCCTCACAAGCATATAGCCTGTAGATCATCCATACCTGAATGACCTGAAATGGCTGTTCTGTCCCCTCAGGGTTACATGCGTCCTCTCAAACAGCCAGACGGCAGCTCCATAGTGGACCCTCTGCTAGTAGACGAGATGTTTTACCAGATCCCAGAGATCTTGGAGCACCACGAGCTCTTCCTGGACCAAGTCACCAGCTGTGTCAGCCAGTGGCACGACAGGCAGACCGTCGGACACCTCCTCATCCAATCAGTGAGTAGAGATGTCAAATTAGAGTGCACATTGCTGTACTTTAAAGTCAAACATTCATGTTCTTAACATGATGATCAGATTTTAAGTGAGACATCAACACAGAAGAAGATTTATGAATGTCTGTGTGCGTGTCCATATCCACTCTTTCATCGCAAAGCTTCTTATTTATTGCTCAGAAATCAAGAAGGAACAGTAGAGATACCCCAAATATCTGTTTGAGCTCATGTAGAAACATCGTCTCCATTAGTTTATCCATCAGAAAGCACTTATGAGTATTTTTCACCAACAGCATAGAGTCCGTTTTAATGTAGACTGGAGCTGTGTTGATAAAATAGTCTTTGAAAGCATTTTTAGACAGATGGGCACTCTTACGGTAACTATAGTTGGAACATTTGTTTAATATTTAGTTTTCCCAGTGACCTCTCAGCTACCCATTCAAAATTTCCCATGACCCATGGCTGGCTCTCAACCTAGACTTTAAAAACAGTGCTCTGAAAACATCAGGCTAAATGTCAGGTTTTAGGTTTCGAGAATGAAAGAGAGAGCAGCTTCTGTCCAAGCTGATGACCTGGACAAACTTTAAGCAAGAATACAGGCAGAAATTCATTGTAGAAGAAGCACAAATTCTTTACAAGCACGCCAATAGAGCAGAATGCACAATGCATCGCCACAGCTTTTGTTTTCTACTGAGTGGGAACGACCATCGCTCTCTTCTTGCTATGCTAATGCTATTGTTATCACTCTCAACACCTCTCAGCTCGAATCAAGCAGTTTCACAAACTCTCACAAAGACAGTATGGAAAATGAAGGAGGCCATTAATGTTTGGGTGAAGAATTCCACATTACAAAATGTAATTATTTAATTTTTAAAACTTCATTAATCCTGAGACAGTTTCACAGATTCATAATAAATAAACATATATGTTGCTAGGTTTCCTGTCTTTAAATACAAATTAAGGAGACAGAAACATAAGAACATTAATGGAGGTAGTTGCAAGCAGAAAGGTGCAGTAGGTTTTCTCCTGTTCATGTGAAGCTGTTGCGCACACACACTGCTCAGACTGAGCCTCCTACCCCCACTCGTGTCCTTCTTCTCTCCTCTTGCCTAGTCATACTTATCTCTCACTGCAGCTCTTAAAGCTGCAGCAGCCGCAGCATTCTGTGGGCCTCGTTGGCGCAGTAGGCAGCGCGTCAGTCTCATAATCTGAAGGTCGTGAGTTCGAGCCTCACACGGGGCAGTGTTTTGTTCGTGACTTGCTGTTTGAAGAGCAGATGTGCAGTGTCAGTGCTGTACAGACGGTGGGAAATGCCTTTGTGCCGCCAGTGTTACTTGCAGAATTCTCTTGCAACAGCAGTAAATCTTTCTAGATTTGTCTAACTATCGTCACACTAGACTTATTTCATGATACAGACTTTTGACTTTGATGTAGCTAAAACAAATTATTGTATTCTCTCACCACTCCACCAGTTATTAATACACAGATGCCATTACTTTTTCTACCATCACTTTGTATGTTTAATGTGTGTGTTCAATAAAGACATGAAAGATCATGACTGTTTGTATTTTATCAGCTTATAAATATTGTGTTTGTTGATGATTGTGATTTAACTACAAATAGACAAAACTAGACAAAATTTACTTTTCTTACAAACAAAAACAGTCTAATTTTTAAATTTGCTGTAAAGTAGTAACATAATTATCATCCTCTCTTTTTTTCTCCAGTTCTCCAAAGAGACCCTTGCTAACATGTATTCAGCGTACATAGACAACTTTCTCAATGCTAAAGATGCTGTGAGGATTGCCAAGGAGGCCAAGCCAGCATTTCACAAGTTTCTGGAGGTGAGTGTTTGACTGAGGCCCAGGATGTCTTGTTTCATCTGAGAGGCTATTTGTTTGTGCTTATTTGGGGGAAAAAAATAGGAAGCCAGTCTGGAAACCTTTTCTTGTCTGGTACAAAGGCCTTAAAACCAGCTTTTTAGAGCCTGAAACTTTACTGAAAGAGATGAAGATTAAAGTTGTGTTGCTTTCTGTCTTTGTCATTTGCCATACTGAAAAGCGTTTTGTTGTATCTGTTTTGTCAGTTTCAGCTTTGTATTTAATGTGTGTGAGTACTTCCTGTCTTGTTCCTTGTCGTTGTCCTTGCTTGTACGCCCCTGGGTTTTTGACTTTAAAGAAGAGACACTTGATTGTGCACTAAAGTTGTAGACTCCCTTATGAATTGAGAACTGAAACTTGACAAGAGCTAAATTCAAATGAAGTATTTCTTCTATTATTGCCAATTATAAATCAAATTTTATCTGAGGAACATTTTCTCTTCCCCTGCTTTGGAGCTCTGGATGACTGAAATGTTATATAAATCGTCTCTTTAAACTAGTTTATCTCACATTTTAGCGCTATGCCCAGTTAAATTTGGTAAAACACTTTTGTACACTTTGACTCTGTCTTGTGCCACTAGAAATGAATGCATGGGGAAAAACAGTCCAAGTTGCTGATAAACACTTGTCATGTTCTCAGTTTACAGTCCCATAGAGCTTTACTGTAAGTCAGGCAGGGTTTCTACTCTGGAACCACTTCGCCATCTTGTGGTGAAGATGTGAAGTGCAGCACTGGTTTACTTTTAGAGGCAGTTATCTTGTTAGTTGGGCTCACCCCCTTATGTCCACGCTCTGTCTCCATTCTCCTTCTTCCTTCACTCCAACAGCAAAACATGCGTGAGAACAAGGAGAAACAGGCTCTGGGTGATCTGATGATTAAGCCCGTGCAGAGGATTCCTCGATATGAGCTTCTGGTTAAGGTGAATTATCTTATAAATCTAACCTTTAACTTTCTGTATTATGTAATTAGCCACATTCTGTGTTTAGTACCAAGAAGCTTGTGTAAAGGGAGATGAATATATTTGCGTTTGTGTTGTTTGTTGTAGGACCTGCTCAAGCACACCCCAGAGGATCATCCAGACCATCCACTCCTGCTGGACGCCCAGAGGGACATCAAGCGATTGGCTGAGAGAATCAATAAGAGCCGTCGATCTGCTGAGGAGGCAGAAAGGGAGGCCAGGGTCATTCAGGAGATTGAGGCACACATAGAAGGAGTTGAACATGTGAGATATTTACTATGTAAAGTATATCACAAAGACAAACCTCTGTTTGTAGCTGATGGCTTTGGGGCTAGAGCAGTTGCTTTCATTGTTGGCTGCTGTTTAGTTTTTAGGTTAACTGATACTTTATCAGAAAATCTAAAATATATATATGTATATAAAAAAAAGAGGTCATATTTGTTAACAGATAGGATTATACTCTGCTGTGTTTATTATCATGTCAGACAAGGACAAGCAGCAAATCTCACAACTGAGGTGTGGGAGCTAGAGAATATTTGGCCTTTTTGCCTAAAAACAACCTAAATTATGAATCAGTGACCAAAATAGTTGCTGATTAGTTTTTAATTGGAGCAACTGATTAGTCAGCTGTTCATTTCAGCTTGAGTTGACTTCTCATTCTCATCAGTCTTGTGCCATAAGAAATGATTAATGAAAAACATCTTTTGCAGTGGTTCTCACTGCTTACACTTGTGTACCACTAAGTACCTTTATTTTTACATTATAATAGGCAGTAACAGTTTACAATTATTTTGATAGTGTCTAACTCTCTCTTAATGTTGTGTTTTTCTTAGATTCTTAACCCCCAGAGGAAGTTCCTGAGACAGGAGATGGTCATGGAGGCGGTAAGAAATGCTTTCTGAATTGGCTAATGTTTTTATTAAAGTAGCAGAAACTGGTGGCATCGTTTTTGGAAAATAGGTCAAAATAATAGAACATTATATGCAAACAGCATTAGAAATTGCTGTCTTAGATATTACTCACTATCCTACTTAAGTCACCACTTTAGCAGGCATTTGCTAATACTATTTTTTTTGTTTGTTTGTTTGTTTTTTTTACAATAATGTACGGTAAAACATTCAGAGCTCTTCCTCTCTCCCTTCTCTCTCTCTGTAGAAGACAGTGGGTGGGAAGAAAGACCGTTCTCTCTTCCTCTTCAGTGATCTGATCATTTGCACCACTCTCAAGAGGAAGTCTGGCTCATTAAGACGCAGCTCCATGAGCCTGTATGTACCACACACATAGTGTAAACACACTGACAGAGGAGGACAGACGTTCACACAGAGTGACAGTGTTTTCTACTGTTTACCTCCGTTTGTCATCACACCTTTCTTTTTTCCTGTCTCTCTGTCCCTTTCCTCTGCTGCTCTCTCTCTCTCTCTCTCTCTTGCTCTCTCTCTCAGATACTCTGCTGCAAGTATGATCGATACCTCCAGCAAATACAAGTTCCTGTGGAAACTTCCTCTAGAAGATGTGGAGGTGGTGAAAAGTAAGACTGTCTTATTTTAAATGACTACACATGACTCTTTATGTGTAGAAAAACTGTGGGATTTCATGTAGTGCTTAATATAACATTTATTAGTCACCAGTAATTGTGGAAATGCTCAGATTCACATTAAGATGTTTGCTGCTTCAGTTAAAATGTGAAAATTGGCTCTTGGTAACTGTTGTATGGTCCTCTGACTGTTGGTTCTCCCTTGTCTCAGGCTCCACTCAAACAACAAACAAGGAGAGCATCCAGAAGATGATCAGTCGATTAGACGAAGATCTCAGTACACTGGGCCAGGTCAGCAAACTGTCCGAGACCCTCAGCTTCCCACACCAGGTACTGTGGACCAACACACACGTGCAGAGGGCAGTCACATGTTTCTGAGTTTTGATCTTTCTTGAGCTTTTATTCTGTCAAGCAATAAAATCGTCACACTGCAAACATAGCAGAGAAACTGTACGTGTAGTAACTTTTCATATGTTCTTGGTTGTTGCCCTCTGCCTCAGTCTCTAGATGAGGTAATAAAGGATCTGATGGCATCGGTGCACAGAGAGCTCTCAGAGAAGCAGTCTTTGGCCTTCAGTATGACCTTCCTGCCGACAAAGCTGGAGTTTGCCACAGCCTCTGCTGAGAGCACCTTTGTCTTTGAGTTCACTTCGCCTGATGCTCGCTCCAACTTTGAACAGGCCTTTGAGGAAGCCAAGAAGAAGCTAGGTCAGAGAACAAGCCTTATAATTGGGAGATAAAAGATTATTGACTATACTGTAGCTTGCTAATAAACATTACGTTTACTTTGAATGCTTCATTTATTATTTTATTGTTATTGAATCTGATTATAATTCATTCATGTTTCTTCAGCTATGAATAAGGATCAGTGGGACCCAGAATTTCTGAAGGCCATTCCTATTATGAAGACACGCAGTGGAATGCAGGTGAGAGTTACAGGAAATATCTCTTGCTTAATATGTTTAGCTTCTTCATGCAGGTGAGAGTTACAGGAAATATCTCCTGCTTAATATGTTTACCTTCTTTTTTCTGTCACACAACCGAAAGCGCTGTGTGTGTGTGTGGTTTTTCCAGAGAAAGTGAATATCACATCTACATTTTTACATCAGCTGAGTTCATACCTGCAGACAAAGTTGTCTGTATACCTCCAATCATGTATTGTTGTTTGTCTCCAGTTTTCATGCGCCTCACCCAGCCACAGCTGTCCTGACAGCGGCTGCGAAGTGTGGGTGTGTAACAGTGATGGATACGTGGGACAGGTGAGAAAACACTATACAGTATATGTTGATAATATACATTGATGGGAATTACACAGCCAGTCACAGTTCGCTGAGCTTACTGGAGCTAAGATGATGTTTCCTCTCCAGGTGTGTCTGTTGAACATAAAAGATGAGCCTACAGTGGAGGCCTGTATCGCTGTCTGTTCAGCACGGATCATCTGCATTGCTGCTGTACCAGGACTCAAGGGAAGGTCAGTGATCACAAGTACTCACTCTCACATGAATGCACAGATACAGAGGTAGGCTACACTTGAACTGCCTTTCCACCAGAATGTTCCTGGTACTTTTTATTCCCAGGAACTAAAGCCCAAGAACCTTCCCCTGGTGACCTTTGGGCGCCTTGTGATTTGCATTTCCACAGCAGGGCTGAAGCCCAGGGAGGGTTAAACAAATTAGCCCGCTGACTTAAAAGCACAACAGTCGGCAGTGGGGTTGTAAGAATGCTGCATGTAAAATGCTCACTATGGTTAACACATACCAGTAGTGGAGGACAGACTGCAGCTGGCATTTTGAGCTTCATAAACACAGGTGATAAGGTGGAAGTGTTGCTTTGGATGCAAACAATAGTACAGGTGTACCTAATAAAGTGGCCAGTGAGTGTATATCGAGCTTCAGTTTCTCTCCAAGTACTTAAACAACTCATTGTTGTGAAATCATTCTTCATGTCTTAGGGAGCGTGGATCAGAGCCTGCACTCACCCCGACCTCTGCAGCACCTGGCCACACCCAGCAGCAGCTCCACATATCGATCTCCCATTCATCTCTGGAACCGAAAGAGCAACCTACAGGTTGGCCCATAAACATATTTACAGCACGACATGCAAAAAGACTTCCTATCTAATTGGGTCTTATACTGTGTTATCCTAAGGTGTTTCTTAAATACACTCACTTGTATTCTACCTGTTTGTGCAGTTTTCAGTTAGATATAAATATCACAGCACTGATCACTGACTGTTTCCAGGATCAGGGGCAGAGCTTGTTCCATTTGACAGTGATGACACAGATGATGAGGATTCACCCAGTCCTTCTTCCACTCTACAGAGTCAGGCCAGTCACTCCACCATCTCATCCAGCTATGGCAGTGAGTAAAAATGCATCACACACACAGTTGGACACTCTTACTATCCCTCTCAGACCCTCACGCTCTGCTTTATCTCTAAGATGATGACGGTCCAGGCTCCAAGGACATGGCTACAGAGACCACCAGCAGTGAGGAGGAGCAGGAATTCCCAGCGGCAAGTTCATACGGTACTCCGGGGATGTTGGCAGTATGCGGAGGAAGTCGAGCCCAAGCAGAGAGTCCCGTGGACGGCCGCGCCATGCGCCGTTCCTCCCGGGGTTCTTTTACCAGGGCGAGTCTGGAGGACCTGCTTAGCATCGACCCTGAGGCCTATCAAAGCTCAGTGTGGCTTGGCACAGAGGATGGATGGTGTGTGATGCACTGCCACATGCAGCATATGTTTTGGGGTTTTTAAAGTAGCTTGTAACTTTTCAGATGAAATTAAATGTTTTAAATCACCAGGTCTTGCACACATATATCTTTCTTACTTGTCAGTGTTTGTTACTGCCTTCTTATGATGCTTTGCTTTCTGTTAGCATCCATGTGTATCAGTCCTCGGACAACATCCGCAACCGTAAAAACAGCATGAAGATGCAATACTCCGCTTCCATCCTCTGTATACTGTGAGTCTGCCTTTATGCTACTGGGTTTGCTTTAAGAAAGAAAAGTATTACTTGAATTAAAGCTGTATTATACATTTAAAAATGCAGAATGTGGAAAGCTTGGAAGAAAATGGGGTGTAATGGAATTTGATGTAGCTGGGTTCAAATGTGTTTGGTTTATTTTCTTGTAGAGCATACATGAAGATTTGATCTTATAGTTTTTATATCCGTCCTTTTTTGTCTTCTTCAGGTATTTGGACAACAAAGTGTTTGTGTCTTTAGCCAATGGAGAGGTGATTGTCTATCAGAGAGAAGCAGGTAAGCTGGGAGTGTGGAGGGAAGGGAGGTTTGAAAGGCACCACACTTGGTTGTTGTTGGCTTCTTCTGATTTAGTTTTTCTGTTAGCTGTAGCACACAGCACTTCATTTTATTCAAATTGCTGCTACCATAGTAAAGGTTCCAAATTCTCACAAAACACTCAACAATAGCGGTTGCTCTGGTCTTGAGGATGAGGTAAAAACAACATTTTTTATTTCTGTCTTCGCTCTGTTTTTTCCTTACTTCATGCAAATCTAATCTGCAGGTAGTTTCTGGGACCCTCAGTCTTCTCAGACTTTACTTCTAGGCCCACCTGGTATTCCTGTCACCAAAATGGTTCCTGTGGGAGGGAAGCTGTGGTGTGGCTCACAGAACAGAGTCCTTATTATCAACACATTTACACTGGTACAAGAGGTAGGTGGAGCAGTTGAATAAAAGATGATGCAAACAGACCATAAAGAGGAGTACCGGTGTGTAACAGTACTGTCTTCCTTCCTCCTTCCCAGCACTGGTTCCAGGTGGGCACAGACAGCAGTCGATGTGTGACGTGCATGGTGGTGTACGGTCAGGGTGTGTGGCTGGCACTGCAGGGTAGTGCGCAGGTCAAATTGTACCACGCTCAGACTTGGGAGAGCCTGACAGAAGTGGACGTTGCACCTGCTGTGCACAAGATGCTCGCAGGTGAGGGCACACATGAGGAATATGAATACACACACATACAAATATCCAGGGCAGAACCCTTCTGGGAACACATGTACTGACTGAATATGAGCCAAGAACTGAGTAACGATGCAGAATTTATTTGACTGTCAGATGCCAGCAACAGCTCAGCAACAGGAGCTTTTTCCTTAACGCTTCTTTCTTTAACCTAATTTTCCACCCATCTGTTTATTTCCGTTTCCTCTTGGTGCTCTTTATAATTTTGATGTTGTCTTTTTCTTTCACGTTCACCCCTCTCATCACGCTGTGGTGACCTCGTTCCTATTCTCTCTGTTCCCTTTCTTCATTCAGGGGCAGATGCAATCATCAGACAGCATAAGGCCGCCTGTTTGAGAATCACAGCGTTGCTAGCCTGTAAGGACCTGTTGTGGATCGGCACCAGTGCAGGTGAAAACACACTTTTTAGTCTAACAGATCCAAAAAACACGATCCTAATAATTAAACCAATTTGCTATTTTTATTTCATGATTAAATCAGATTTGGGCAGCCATTCAAAGCCCTGGAAATAATCTAAAACCTCATCCAAACAACATAAAAAGGGCCATATGCTGTACTAAAATATTTAGTGTTTAGTCATATTCAGTAAACTGTTGGTTTTGTATTTTGATTTTTAAAAATGGGTAAAAATGAATTCTATCAATATGTAGTGTAAAACTAGGTAAACCAATCCTTTTTATTTAGGACACTTTTTAATATAGTCTTTTTAGTAGCAAATGTCCTGCAAGTACAGTATTTAAGAGTGAATATTTTAAATGGTGGCACTGTCAAATTTTAAATTGATTGTTATTCATTGGATTCAAAACCAAAGCATATTTCAAGATGGTGTTCCTCTACAGGGGTCGTCCTCACTCTGGCAATCCCAGCAGTGAGCTCAGGAACTGGTGCTGGGACACTAAAATCTCCCCTGGTGCCGATGGGCTCAGCTCATGGACATACGGGCCATGTTCGGTTCCTGACAACAATTGAACTGCCAGAAGGGTTTGACGTGAACCTCCCCTCTGCAACAACTGACTCCACAGGTTTCCCTGCTTTTTAAAATATATTTTCATAGTTCAATAATTTTTTCCACACAGTATGCATTTACACATGTGCTTTGAAACCTTGTTTTGTATGCACACTTTTCTACATTTGCTGTAGAAATATTTATAGAAAAAATGTACAGAAAACCTGGGAATTTTTTTGCCCGTTTTCCGGTCATGGAAAAGTCATGGAAATTGAGATCAATTGTACAATGTCCTGGAAAAACACTGTGTCATCCTAGAAAACATTTTTGCATTTTCCTTTTGCCAAGAGTAAACTGTCAGATCTCAGCATGAGCTGGCAGCTGAAATTAGGGCGCTGTGTGAGATAAGCTTAGAATAGCAGGGTTGCCCCTGCTACAGGCTTATGGCTTGTTTTCCGTAGGCTTAGTTAGTTGTTAGCTTAGGGTGTTCAGCATTAGCTGTCAATAATCAATTGGTCATAAAACATCTATAGAGCATCATCATAGATTATCACACGATTTAAAAATGATTTCCACACAGAAGAACTTGTTAGTCTAGGATGTCATCCCCATTTGACACCACAGTTTTACGCCATATAAAGTGTCCTGAAAATTATTTCCTGAAAAGAGTGGGAACACTGTGAACTGGAACATACTTTTCTCAACATTTAATTCTTCCTCTCTGTTTTTAGGCAACCAATCCCAGAGCAGCAGCACAGTTGACAAGAACCTCCAAAGGTATGACTCCTCACGCCGCCGAGCCTCAGCCCACAACCCTCCAAAGACCAACCACCTTGTCATTTCTGGCGGCGATGGCTATGAGGACTTCAGACTGACCAATAGCAGTGAAACAGTCGGACGGGATGACAGCACCAACCATCTTTTGCTTTGGAGGGTTTGAGACAGTCAACCCCAGTTTGAACAAACCACCCCAACCTCTATCTAGCTGAAAATGGCGCACAAGCTCTTTCTCCTATTTCACTCCTCACTTTTTGGTGTTGTTATTTTGGTCTTCTGCTCGGTCCACCGGTCTCTGTGTGCACAATATGGATGTCAGCTCCCTCCTGGACTCACTGGTGAATATGATCACTCCCAGTTTTCTTGTGTTAATGTTGCTGATGGTGTGTGTTGGTCCTCACAGAGTTGTTTTGTTTTTCTGGCATCTGCGAGTATTTAGTAGAGAAATCTTTAAATTCAAGACTTCACCTGAGAGACAGAAGATGACAGAAGGCAGAAATGATGTGTTGCATCTTCAAACTTTCACATGTAGCCATACGTTCAGACTGAGAACAAATGAAGAAAAAAAGAAGACGACTTGTCCAGAGTGAAGAGTGTCCTTATTGTTTGACGTGTGCTCTGTTTTCTTGGACTTGGACATGAACCTTTTATTCCATTACTTCCTGAGCTTCAGACAAAAAGCATCTAGATGATCAGAGGAAAACATCATAACCAAATATATGAATATCTCAATGGTAACTAACTGAAATATACCAACACAGACTGAATTTGCATCTATTTTTGTAGCTAAAGTTCAAGATTAGCAGAGGTGTTCAGTTGACACCTGTGAGCCTTTAAAGGCTGAAGCCTTTCGCTCCAGTCAGGAAAACAACTCCAAATGACAGATCTGAGATCAGATCTTTCTGGCCTAAGCAAGGCTGAAATAACACTCGCGATCATTGCTAATAGATGTGAGACTGCTAAAATAGGCTGTAGAAGGAGAGTGATAGCAACATTTAAGTGCAATATGTGGCAAGACTATAAGTCACATATTCACATGCATACAGTCACATGCATTAATGCATGGACTCACATAAATCAGAAGACTGTGAAAAACATAAATGTGTGTTTGCTACAAGTAATCCCATTGCATCGGTTTTTCTTATTTAATTTCCACTGCCAGTTTAAGATGGCATGAACTTATATGGAGCATTGGAGACTTTAACATCACTATGCCAAAGCCTTATAAAGTTTAAACATTAAGGGATCTGGAAATATTTTATTTGCCATTAAATTTAAATTTCAGGGGTGGTCTGTCAACAGGGAAATGGACACAGGTGTTGCTGGTTTCTATAAAGATGATGCTCGGTTGTAGTAGCAGTTGAGGATAGTTAATGTACAGTATTTATGGTTTTGATTTTAGCGCCTTCTTTTACAGCACTTAATTTATAGATGATGTAGCTTTCACTTTTTTTTTTTTCTTTTTGAGTTGTTTACCAGAACAGATAAACCAGCATATTTTGGCTCAGGCAGACAGACATGTACACTAGTGATGTAATGATACTAGTCCACTCATGGGATGGTACAATGTATAATGCAGGGTTCTTATTTTGGAGTTGTATGACCTCATACATGTAGGGAGACAGGACCATAAAGGAGAAGGTCTAGAGGAAACTGCAAAACCTTCTTCGGGTTGTAGCTAAACTTAACTCTAACAGAGCACACAGTCACTCTGTCACCTGTTTAGGTGCCAAAGGCCAAGATGTGCTCTATGTTTCAAATCAGTTTGTTACATGAAGTATACCACTAAGATGTATTGTTATATGTAATGCACAAACCCACACAAACACTGGTTTCAGTATTGATGGTTGGAAAACAAGATGCATGTGGTTTGTTTATGCGACAAGAGTGTGCGATACACACTCAGTGAGAGGACGCCGAGCTGCTGCATGTCTTCAGAAGGCTAGTTAAACCATTTTAAGCAACCACACACAGAGTAAAAAAGTTAGCTCTTCCTCCACTTACAGCAGATGACCGTGGAAGTGAAGGATTACTCTGACCTGTCCTTGCACACAATGCTCACACACACATTAGCCTCACGCTTTGGGGTTAAGTGGTGATTGTCTTTGACCCCTCTAAGCCTAGAAAACCTCACTGCCCCTTAAGCAGCCACCTGGGCACATCACCTCAGCGTTGCCCCTTCCAGGTACATCCACAGTAGGTTAATTAACTCTCCCCCTGTGAGTGGGGCTAACACTTAAGAGGATTAGCTAGTCATTGTGTTTGCTGCTAACTAGCTATCCAGCTTTTTGCCTCTTCAAGTGGAAAAGTGAAAAAGTGTGCCTGTACATCCTCCAAATGTGCTGTAATTAATTTGAAAAGGAGCTTTTCTGTGAATCTCTAGTGGCACTTGAGGCAAAATTCCTGTTTGCTTGTAGCCTGTAAAAAAATACAGCTGAGTAAAGTTTGCAAAACCACCAATCAGCACTTCTAGCTAACTATTTTTTTTATAAAAGTGGCATTAATTATTTAATCTGTACAAAAAGCAAGTGGATAAATGAGTCACTGTGGTTGTGCCATTGCAGAGAGTGACTTTCTACAGTGTTTAATGCTTCGGTTTTTGTACAGAACAAACAAATAAGCACTTTAAAGGTGCTGGTAGTCAACCCTAGTCAGAGCCAGACTAGCTGTCTTTATGCTAAGCTAAGATAAGCGAGCAGTCTTCTGACTGTAGATTCCTGACATTAGTATTTTATAAGTCTTGGAAAGAAAGCAAAGTAGTTAATGTCCTAAAATGACCATTCATAAAATTTCATGTATTTTAGTATAATTTTTATGTTCTATATAATTCACGAGTAATGTTTTCAGTCTGTGCCAAGAGCTGCCAAGTTACCAATGAAGCTGCTGGGGGGATTAGGCTCAGGAGGTAGAGTGTTCATCCCTCAACTGCAAGGTCGGGGATTCAATTCCCATTCTATGTGTTGAAGTGTCCTTGGGCAAGACACTGAACCCCATGTTGCCCCCAATGGCCAGGTCAGTGCCTTGAGGAGACAGTGCCACCATCGGTGTGTGTGAGGTGGCGCCACAGATGGCTGCCTCTGTTCTGTACTGGAGACAAATTCCTTGTCTGTGTAATATACTTGGCCAATAAAAATCATTGTCATCTACATATGCTGGCTGTACACATATTGAGATCTCCCTTCAGATTGGAGATTAGAGTTTTTCTGTGAACAGTAAAACATTGAGGGTGTTGGAGCAGTATTTCCGAATTGGGCAGCATAAAAGGGTCATAGTTGTTTGCTGGTGTGTTCCAAGTTTATTACGTTTTTAGTGTTTTCAAGCTCTGGGATCTTTGGGTAAAACATAATTACTCAGTGTAGCCTACTAGGCCAAAAATGGTTCTACATTTTTGGTAGGAGGCTCTGTTCATGCTTTTTCTGAAACAACTAAAAGTCAGTAACTTTCAATTCAAGTTACATTCTTTTAAAAGTCTGAAAACATTTGCCTTCAGAATATAGCCTACTCTTACAATTCCTCAGTTGTCATGTAAGTATAAATGACTGAATAATCCCATATTCAGCAATGTTTTTGCATTGCAGGGGCTGAGCCCATTGTACTGGCTCACATTTTCTTCTGATTACCAACATACGAGCACACACACACGTGCAAGCACACCACATCTTAGATTTGAAGTAAAACTGAATACTGAATGGTAATTAGACCAGGATTGAGAGAATGAAGCATACTGTGTGTCAGTTAAAGAAACACAACACTTTATTTTCACCCTCACATGAACTTCAGTGTCATTACTGTCATCTTCAGCAACTTGTGAGTGACCTCCTCATGCCTGTATGTGAACGAAGTCTTTGTTGTTGTAAATATTGCTATATATTGCCTTGTTTTCTGTAAATAGTATTCCCACGCTCCTCAATTGTTGATATGAATCTAATGGCATATTTTTATATATTTGTGAAAGGTTTGTTTTTATTGTCGCCCCCCCCATGTGTGCTGTCAGTCACGTTTAAATTATACCTGTCATAGATCTTTCCAGAAGACAGTATGGGCTCTGTTGTTACCAGGGTGACAGAGAGATAGAGTTTTCGTTGGTAACCTTGTCACCTCTTTGTTGACATTTGCCTCGTTACACGAAGGATGACACCCACTTGGTCATAACTCTTTCTGGCCAACATTTTGCAGTTGTTATGGTTCCAGTCTATCAGCATTATTTCCTGTTTTTGTTTTGTCATTGTGGGTTCATCTTTGTAATTAAATCAGTTCACTGGTGCCCATTTGTGTCTGTTCTGCTTTCTTAAGCTGGTGAGCTGTGGGTCTCTTAAAAATTTCAACTTACAGCAAAATAAGTTTGGTAACACTTTATAATGAAGCCTGTAGTTTGCAGCATAATATCTGATGCCTATAAAATCCTTACAAATCCCTGTACAGTAACTAAATAAGTAACTAATGTCTTCTGATGCTCTCCTTGCTCAGCCACAATGTTATCCCTGTGATTTTTACCAGCACGCTTCAGTGTCACTCCCCTGTTCAGTTTACTCTAACCCACTGAGCCACAGTGAAGAGTATTGTGCATACGATGGGCCCGCAGTGTAGCTATAGAAGACAACTGTATGAATGTGGAGTGTTCAATGAACACACACAAATATAAATGAAACCCTTCACACAAGTAACAGCCCCCTCACATCCACACACAATATTCAAATGACGTGTTACACAGTGAAGTTCTGTGTAGTGAATGAGATTCAGCTGTGTCACCAGAATGACTGACTGATGTTGTGACTCACTGACTGACACTGACTCACTGGTTCAGTTCAGCAGAACAATGCGGGCCAATGGAAAATCTGCTTCATTGACTGGTGTCAGATTTTACATGATGTGTCTCCAGGCTGCTTTAAAGTCCCCTAGTATAATTAAAATGTTCCTCTAAAAGTTACAGTATGTAGTGTTACAGTGAAAGTTCACTTATCTTATCTATACAGTATTAAAGGAGCTGCTTTGTCCACAACTCAAGTACTGTGACTCTTGTTACAGAGACCCTAAATTTGAGGACACAAACTATTACAGCTAAATATAATAATAGGGTATGGGCAATTTAATTTCTTGAGTAAAATAGCATATTCTTTGCGACTAAATAATAGAAGATGTTTGAAGAGACCAGGGCTGGCATATTAGACTGTCCTGACCTAGTGGGACCATTGAATAGAACAAATTAGTAACACATGCATCTTTCTTTCCTTCTACAGTTCAGATTTCTACTGTGAAATATACAGTAGTGCAACAGTGAAGCCTTTCATACACAGTTATTTGTGTATGAAAATAATAAAAAATTTGATTTAATGAAAAAAATAAAAAGTTTAAGCTGTTTTTAACTGTGCAGGGAATGAAACATTTATCCAGATGGTTAGGCAAGTCTACCTATCTAGCTTTCTATCTACATCTGTCTGTTTATTTATTTAACAGTGTGTGTCTCCATATACTGGGTCAGTCGAGCCGCAGCCACCTGTTGAGGAAATACTACGACGACAGAGGGGGTTTACACCAATGCGCGCACCGGGGCTGAGCTTACTGCAGTGACGCACTGAGCTCACTCAGCCAGCTCACTGTTTGGCTTTTTTCAGAGAGAGGGGCGGGGGGACCTCCCGGCGTTGTGGTTTTTATCCATTCCCAAAGCATTTTTTTAATTTGACCGACCAACTCAGTCCACTCCAGCTGACGATGCTCCTATCTGAGCACTGATTTCAACTCTATTTATTCACCAAACCAGTAAGTCTAAGAACTTTTTCAACAGCCTGAATGGCTACTGAAACCGGTAGTTTACTGATTTCAGTCATTCGACTCGGCGGGGCTTTTCTCGCCACAGAGCCTTTCGTGACCACTCTTACGCATGGCGGTGTGCTCCTCTGACTTTGACTGCCCTACGGGGCATTGTATGGCACATATCAGTATATACCCTACTTTGAGACGAAAAGAAGATTCTGCTGTTTGTTTCAACAGTGTTTGTATAACCTGTATAACTTCAAGTGAACAAATTGAGTTAATTGTTCATGTCTGTGCAAACTTTGTGATAGTTTATTTTGTTTCTCTGCCTACGTTTCTGTGATGTTCATATAGTGACAAAATTTTATAATAGTATTTGTAAATAGTTTACCAGCTCCTGGTTTCAGCAATTTAATTGGTTATTCTGGTTACCAGGCCATATGCACCTGAATAACTGTATCACTTTTTATTTCATAGACCTACAATAGCTATGTATTGTGTAATGTGTTGTCTAATGACAGTGTGAGCGCGAGCTTGACGCACTGTCACTAGGACGTGATGACCTCATTGGCAAAGACAGAAAGCAGTTAACGTTACTTTAGGACCGTACTTGAATTATCTGTACTTTACTTGAGTATTTTCATTTTCTGTTTCTTAATACTTTGAGCACCACATTTTAGTTGCAGATACTGCCCTTTTTGCTGCACTACATTTGCATGATAACTTTAGTTAGGCTACGTTTACTTTATTGATCCTCAACAGGAAATTCAGAAGCTACCCAGCACTATAGGCCTGTAGTAATGTAAAATGTGGAATTCTGCTTAATGAGTACTTTTACTTTTTGTAGGCAAATTTTAATATATTTTGATGCTAATGCTTTTGTAACAAATTAAATGCAGGTCTTTTACTTGTAATAGAGTATTTCTACACTGTTGTATTGCTACTTTTACTTTTACTACATCCCTACAGTATGATGCAGGCATTGTAAGGAAGGCTTTATAAAGTTTATTCATCAGTTGTATTTTGCAGCACAAGAGACCAGAGAATTTAGTGTGGGGCTCATAAACATTTCAAACATCAGGTCTTGTCTACTTTATGACAAGACAAACTTCCTGTTTCCTGTCAAGTACTTTTACCCCTTCTCGTGGGAGGAAGACCATGTATGTATGTCTGTATTAGGTTCCTTTAGTTTAGCCAAGCACATTTTAATAAATGTGCTCTTAAATATTTTGTCTTTTTCTTGAACATATTGCATCTGCAAATATATAAATTGTTGTTTATCACAACAATTTAGCTGGAGGGCATTGGAGAGGAGAGGACTCAATCAGAAAGTCTTTTGGAGTTCACACTCACTTAGCCCCAGCCAGTGAAGATATTTTTTAACTTCTCTGAAAAGTACTGAGCTCTTTATGGCTGCTATATGCTGGACCAGGTTTCAGCTAGCAAATATGAATCTATTTCCATATTACATTTTCACTGTTGTACAGTTTAGAGTTTTTTGATCATTATACAGCATGTGACAGGGACGTAAACATTTTTAGCCTGCCACAGATGACAGATCAAAGTGCATGTGTGTTGAAATAGGGAGCTGATGACAAACCGTTGCACTGCTGCAACTCTGTTAGTGTGTGAAAGCCAAAGACTCAGCTGAGCTTTATTTAGCCCAGCAGTCCTGTCATCTGTCCATCCATCTAGCTCGGGTTGGGAATGCCACCTGCTGGTCTTCTTCCCCCCTGTGCTGGAAAAATCTGCCTGCCTCCCCAGTTTAAGCCAGGAAACTCTGTGTCAAAGAAATTCCCATTGCACCAACCACAAATCCCGGTTGAAGCTGACTCAGCACTTCGCACACGCAGTGTGATTGGTGAAGGATTAGATAATTACAAGGGAGCAAAAACCGAGAAGACGTTGGCACAAGCATCCAAATGCACTCTCACCTACTCACATGCAGTCAGAGTATACATACCCATGCAAAATTGTGAGGTCTTTTTTATGGGAAAGCAGGATGAGCAGTAGATTTTTCTAGACAGCTCTTTGAACACCTTCTGAGTGTGAGACTTTCCTCAGGAGATCACTGTTTCTGTATTTGTCTGCTTATCTGCTGCACTCTCAGGGGTTCGCAGACTGCAAATCATGCTGCAGAGGGTTTCTGTGACTCAAGCTCATTCTTTTGAAAAGAACAAAGAGTCACTTCCTGGATGTCGCAGCTCTTGTGTATCTGACGTGCACACTGGTGTATTTTATCCCTTGCTATTGTGTGATTTGTGTTTTCTTAACAGGACAAAAATGCCTTAATAGTAAAAACTATGTACAGTACATACTGTTTATCTCAGATAAAATTACACTTCATAAAGGATGGACTATTAATGAAGTAACATTGTCCACAGGGTTAGCGGTTTGATCCCTGGCTCCACATGTTGAAGTGTCCTTATCTGAAACATGAACCCCAAGTTGTTGCTCCCAGTGGCCATCATTGTGTGAGTGTATGTGTGTGTGTGTGTGTGTGTGTGTGTGTGTGTGATTGGGCAAATGGAAGGCACATACTGTTTCATGAGACTGCTTCAGTCACAGCTATAATCTTGCCCTGCTTGGCCTGAGTTCATAACCTTTACCCTCTGTCTCCTCCATCTGCCCTGTCACTCCCTGCTGTACACTCTTTAACTGCAGATGTTTTCTACCCCACATGCCGGCTCTTGTGGAGAAAATCTGAGAGCAGCTGCAGTCTGCTAGCTGAACCCTCCAGGAACCAGTCACTGGCTTTTAGTTGCCAGAACAAATTACACAGCACCATCAGCCTCTTGAGTGACTGTGCATGTGTGTGTCATGTTTTGGAGAGGATCCACACAACCCTCCTGTAAGGAGTGCTACAGACATGCTCTGTTTCAAAACAACCGCTGAGTAATGACAAGGTAGCCAACAAAGCAGGAAATCAGGCCTCTCATCTATAGCAGCACTTTACTGAATACAATTCAACACATAGCATACGGTACATAGATCCATAAATATACTGTATGTGTATGTCTGTGGTTGGATTTGCGTGATGGGGCAATCTGCAGTGTTATAAAGTCATGGTTTCTTGCTTATCTTCTGATATATTCTTTAACCCTTATCATGGAAATGTATAAGGAAGTACTTTCACACACAGTACATACATACAAATGATTATTGTACATTCAGTATGCATATGTTGGTTAACATATTTACCAGTCCCAGAGGTCTGGTTAAAATTCTCAGCTTTTGTTCTTTCTGACCTCTACTTCTAGAAAGAAGACTTCTTCTCTTTGGACTCATCCACTAAAGTAATAGCTTTTTTTAGACACAACTCAGGGCTTTATATTAAAAAAGGGATATTTTACTTACCACTTTACCAAGTGGGTGTCATCCTTCGTCATAGCTAAATTTGCTTTTCCAAAATGGAAAAGGTAGGCCTATTAATACATTTCAAACCAACTTTGAAGAAAATTACTTGTCTAAATTTTTCAGCAACATGTCATCAACCTCAGTGATAACAAAATGATAAGCTGTCCAGTTGCTGCTTCACATCAAACTGCTGTTTTCAGAGCTCACCTCTAATTAAAAATGGAGTAAACATTTGTATGAACATATAAATCCTGCACATGCACAGGATGAAAATCTTATTTTCTTTACCTGAGCTTAACTGCTGAGACTTTGGGTGGATTTTTCCAGTGACAAAAACAGTAATTAACTAATCCTCTGAATTTGTTTTACAAATAGAGATAACACATTGGAAGTGTTGTTTTTACACTGCTTACATGTGTTTGTGTGTGTGAAACTGGGAACAGTTTTATTATAGCGTGTGTGTGTGTACTAACTTCTCTATAGTGTGTATGTACAAGGGGTCAATTAAAACTTAGGTTGTTAGAACATAACTTAGGTTGTTAGAACATTTCGCTTACATCACCATCCATGATGGTGATGTAAGCGAAAGCACCAGACTCTTAGAAACACTCTCACACACATTTTCTCACACATTTTAGTTGCCCCATGTTCTGCTTTTGTTTCCTCAAACCTTAAAAATAAAGAATTCAAGCAGACTTCGGATTCTTTTAGGGTTGTTTCATAGCCAGAACTGGTTGGTGCTGTTGTGTGTTGGGCAACAATTAAAACAAGGTGACCTTGTCTCCTCATGAGAAACACTTTTTTTTTCTCAGAAATATTTTTATTAACTTTTTGAACAAAGAAACAGATACCATAATGTGAACGACAGGCATCTACAGTGCCTTGCGAAAGTATTCGGCCCCCTTGAACTTTGCGACCTTTTGCCACATTTCAGGCTTCAAACATAAAGATATAAAACTGTAATTTTTTCTTCAGCAGGGACAGGGAAGATTGTTAAAATTGATGGGAAGATGGATGGAGCCAAATACAGGACCATTCTGGAAGGAAAAAAGTTTGAAATATCCAATAAATTTCGTTCCACTTCATGATTGTGTCCCACTTGTTGTTGATTCTTCACAAAAAATTACAGTTTTATATCTTTATGTTTGAAGCCTGAAATGTGGCAAAAGGTCGCAAAGTTCAAGGGGGCCGAATACTTTCGCAAGGCACTGTAAAT
>NW_018128109.1:79844-84573 GCF_001952655.1 Monopterus albus | reverse complement strand
AATTTACTAAAGACCCCAAATAAATAGGGCCATTTTATCCGATCGAATGCTTTCTCCGCATCTAGAGAGAGGACACATTCAGGAAGCTCACCCGGGGGGAGATACAGAATATTGAGTAAACGACGTATGTTGAAATAGGAATACCGATTTTTAATGAAGCCCGTTTGGTCTTCAGATATGACCGATGGTAAGACACTCTCCAATCTTCGGGCCAAAACTTTAGCCAAAACTTTAACATCAGCATTCAATAGAGAGATTGGCCTATATGAAGAGCACTCTAACTTATCCTTGTTCTTTTTTGCAATAAGAATAATACGTGCTTCATAAAACGATGCCGGGAGTCTGCCCTGTTTGACTGAGTCAGCTAGCACTGTACTTAGCTGTGGTGCGAGTAATGAAGAGAATGTCTTAAAGAATTCCGCGGGGAACCCGTCAGGTCCCGGGGATTTCCCTGACTGCAATGCAGAGATGGCAGCTTCTAGCTCTTCTTTCGTTATGGGTTCATCCAATCTCATTTTACTGACAGGAGAAAGGGTGGGGATATTTAGCTGATCCAAGAATTTATCCATTAACACAGGGTCATTCGAAGATTCTGAGGTGTAGAGTTGAGAATAGTAATGCCTGATGAGAAACACTTTTTTAGGCTTATGTGTAATTTGGCCGACATTACAGTCTAAATGAATGAAACACAAAGTGGGCTTTTATATCCATAAAATTCTTTGAAAAACACCACGATATTAAGCTTTCATGTCACCTCTTAAGCAACTGGACCAACTGTTTGAAGAACAACTTTGGTGACAAGTAGGCCTTTGTGAATTTATGAGTTCCCATGAAATGTGGCATTTGTTTGTAATGAACAAAACGAAAAGAAACATTTATGCCGAGTTGTCTTTGTATGCATTTGTATTCAAGGTGACTGTGGAGAATTGGGACAGTGTGTCATGGGGTGCTTGGTTGGTTCTGCAGCATGTAGTCTGGTGCCACAAACCTGTAAACAGACTCAACACCATGCTGTGTTTGTCTGTTCTTCCTCATCTCTCTCCACTCTGTCTCGTCACCTCAGCCTCTCTCATTCCAGCCTGATGTCTGACAGACAGTGTGCAAGCAGAGAAACCGGAGAAGCCCGTTAGGTGTCTGCTGGTGTACAGTTCCACTGGAAAACATGACGACTAGCACCACATCAACCCAAGGACACAGAGGAGGAATGACGAGCATAAAGAGACAGTGATAATGAGACATTGTCTGAGCATTAACGTAGAAAGTCTCAGCGTAAATCAGCCTTTCATTTGCCAGTAATGGGCACCTCCATTAAGTCAAACAGAGGGTATGGTTGTCCTGATCACATTGGTGTTATACATGTGCACATTATCTCTCAGTCCACGAGATGTCTGATGGATAATGGAGTATAATTACCCTAAACCTTTTCTGCAGGCTCAGTTCTTTTGTACTGTATTTCATTCTTCTGGCCGGAAGATAATTCTCATGTGCATCACAATGAGGTGTTTCCCAAGGTTGGGAGAGTCTATGTGACCTTTACTTAATAAGTAGCCATTAGCAGCATGGGAACTGAAAGGCCCAAGGGATCAGCCACTTCTGAAGCACCAAAGAGCATTCTGTGTCCTTCAGCTTTTTATTACACGATCATGCATCAATTAATCAATCAATCAAAAATTTGAAGCAAGCACAGCAAAGCCCTGTCATCCCTTCATTTACATCTTCATCTTGGAGCATCTGAAAGAAATTGGATGGAGGACCTGAGATCTCTACATTGTTTATGGGCAACCAAAAGGTCTGCCAGATAAGCTGGAGCCTTACCACTGAGGGCATTAAAAATGAACAACAGTTTAAAAATCAATCCTAAAATGTGCTGGAATCCAGCACATTTTAGGATTGATGAGTAACATGAGTAACACGAGTTACTGCGAAGTCACAGCTAATCAGTAAAGCTCCTGACACAGCAGGTGGCTCAATGTCACCTGTGTTGTGATCAGAATGTGTTTACAAAGGCGTGTCCTCTAGCTCACTGTAAGCATGCCTGACATTCATTTTTGTGTGAGATGTGACGCTAAAATATGCTGAAGCAGTAAAAATGATGAGAATCGTGTTTTTGTCTAGCACATCTCACTGTTTGGAAGCACCCTGACCTCGCTTTATCCTTGATCTTCCCTGCTCTTCAGTCACTTCTATCTGAAAGATGAGGAGTTCCATTCATTCTTGTGTTTCCTCCTTTGTGGTTGCTTCTTTCCTTCGCTGCTATACCCAGGAGGATTTCTCAGCTCAGCTGCTGCATGACATCAAGAAGCCAGAAAAAGCCTTCAAGTCACATCAGCTGTGACACCGGTCCTCGCCCCAAAACCACCACAGAATGGAATGATGTCCTTGTTTTTGTCATGCCTTCATCATTACTTCTTTATTATTGCTATTTTTAGGTGCCACAGAACACAGAAACAGAAAATGTGACTGGTCATCTAATGTTGTCTCGACTTGCAAATTTGGATGTGTCAAACAACACCAAGGGTTTTGGGTAATTACTGTTTAGGGAAATTCGTCACAACCCTCTCCATTTCCTTTGAACTGTTTGAATTTTTATCCTATTTTGTTGTTTGTGCCCATTCACACAAAATGACAAAGGTGTTAGGTGACTTTTGGCCTTTTTGTTGTGTGGGCTGGTATATTCTGTGAGTTAATGTTCTGTTATAACCACCACTCTCCTCTTCTCTTGCTCTTTGTTTGTCTATTTCTTTCTGTCTTTTGCTGCTCCTTCTAATCATACATCCATCTGTCTGCAGCCTCCAAACAAAAGGCTGACATGGGTATGAAGCAAGCCCAGTACATGCAAACAGTAAAATGCAGTTACAGGATTCACAGAAAGAGCACATGGATGACAGGTATGAGAGTTCAAATGTTACAGCAAGCAGTCAAACAGCTCCACTTTCCAGATTATGTTTTTTGTATTCATAGATTTGCCAACTTTTTTGGCTTATCACCCTTTAAAACCTACTATATCAACCCTCAGTACAGTTTTCATATGTCACCAAATGGTGGCCAACTAAAAGAGTCATTTCTTCTGCAGAATTTCATGAGAAAAAAAAAAAAGCAAAGAATAGGAAAAATAAACCCAACTCATGAAGATAGATAGATAGATAATTGGCTGTTGGCTGTGGCTTCATTTTTAGTAGGCAGCTTTGAGGACGGTATCACCTAACTCTCAACAAGAAAGCTGATTAGGTTTTCCCCAAAATGTAGAACCTGTAAAACATGTTAGAGAATTTTGCACCGCCATGAGTCTGAGTGGCACATTGTGATGGATTCAGGAGAAGAAGAGAAGGATGTGTATTTGAAAGCGGAGAAGGCCTCATGTGGATCCAGGGTTTGTCATACGTCTGTAGGTGCAGTGGAAGTCCCACATGTGGCGGTCACCTCTGTATTGGATTTGTTGGGGAGAAACCTCAGACAAACAAAATGCAAATGCATCACACACAGACAGTAGATTGCCTGGCTGTGAATGGCTGCCTTCTGCAGGCTGTGGTCAGACAGTGGGCGCAGTTTGAATATCCCTGTTGTACATGCTTTCTCATGCGTATTGTATTTCAAGCACACTTTCACTGCATGTGTAGCTATTGCATGCACTGACTGCTCTTTACCTGTAGCCAGCAGGAGAAACTGAATTCCTTTTAATCCAATATCGACCAAATACCTGTGTTTTGACTGGAGTTTTAGTGTTGTAAAATGTAATCATGTAAGGAATGATGTAATGGTACATAAGATGAAAATAAATTTAGCAGGTTCATTTGTACCTCAGGCATTGAGTCTGAACTGATATAGAACTGATTTTCCAGTAAATTTAAATGCCCACACATTGACAAGATGACCTACAGTGGGTATGGAAAGTATTCAGACCCCCTTAAATTTTTCACTCTTTGTTATATTGCAGCCATATGCTAAAATCATTTAAGTTCATTTTTTTCCTCATTAATGTACAAACAGCACCCCATATTGACAGAAAAACACAGAATTTTTGACATTTTTGCAGATTTATTAAAAAAGAAAAACTGAAATATCACATGGTCATAAGTATTCAGACCCTTTGCTCAGTATTTAGTAGAAGCACCCTGTTGAGCTAATACAGCCATGAGTCTTTTTGGGAATGATGCAACAAGTTTTTCACACCTGCATTTGGGGATCCTCTGCCATTCCTCCTTGCAGATCCTCTCCAGTTCTGTCAGGTTGGATGGTAAACGTGGGTGGACAGCCATTTTCAGGTCTCTCCAGAGATGCTCAATTGGGTTTAAGTCAGGGCTCTGGCGGGGCCATTCAAGAACAGTCACGGAGTTGTTGTAAAGCCACTCCTTCGTTATTTTAGCTGTGTGCTTAGGGTCATCGTCATGTTGGAAGGTGAACCTTCGGCCCAGTCTGAGGTCCTGAGCACTCTAGAGAAGGTTTTCGTCCAGGATATCCCTGTACTTGGCCACATTCATCCTTCCCTCGATTGCAACCAGTCGTCCTGTCCCTGCAGCTGAAAAACACCCCCATAGCATGATGCTGCCACCACCATGCTTCACTGTTGGGACTGTATTGGACAGGTGATGAGCAGTGCCTGGTTTTCTCCACACATACCGCTTAGAATTAAGGCCAAAAAGTTCTATCTTGGTCTCATCAGACCAGAGAATCTTATTTCTCACCATCTTGGAGTCCTTCAGGTGTTTTTTAGCAAACTCCATGCGGACTT
>NW_018128109.1:66486-79260 GCF_001952655.1 Monopterus albus | reverse complement strand
GAAAAATTTAAGGGGGTCTGAATACTTTCCGTACCCACTGTAGAGGCTCTCAAGGTGGCAAAAAAGAAAAAACAACCAATTGTGTTGCATGTACACAAGTGATACAGTGAAAAAAGTGCACAAAATGTGAATGTTTTAGTCAACAGACCATGAAGTTGTGCTGATGACTGTTTTCTGTAAGGCACAATTTGGTGTTGGCTTACAAAGGTGTGTGTGTGTGTGTGTCTGGTGTGAGTTTTATGCCTTAAGATATAAGGCATAAAACTTTGTGTGTGCGCTGACCACACATACTGTAGCCAGAGAATGAATGGGTTTCAGTGGACAAGTGTTTATTTGCTTACTAACTGTTGTTTAAAACATTGTGCAGCAGCCTCACCCCTCACACACGTGCACACACACACACACACACTCCCTGTTTTAGCTGTGACAGAAGGGGCATGTCCTAAGGATGTGAGGGGTGTGTCTGTGGTCACAGTGATAGTATAAGACATAGCCAGGTACAGCAAATTCTCCACAGACTTGTGCAGGTCAGAAACCTTCTGGCTGCACTTTAATGTCAACTCTCTGTCACAGTTTGATCTTTTTAGAATTTCAGATTTTTAATCTTAATTTTCTTAATTTTTGAGTTTCATATCCAAGTAGTACCAAATACTACTTTTAGCAAGTGTCATTTTAGAGAGCTGTAAAAAAGTTAGAGCATATTTGGTCCGTGCACACAGCATCCTCCCTGAGTTGCCACGGCAACTGTGTCAGTCGCTGCAAATCTGGGGTAAGTATGCTGCTTTGTCTTTATACTCTCTTGACCATTTTCATATTTTGTTTTCCAAACTTGTGTTTTCTCTTCGTCTGAGCTGTAATGGCTGACTTTTTCTATATAATCTCTCCCCTCCTTTCCTCTCCTTTTCTCTACTTTCTACTCCTATAACTATAGTTGCAAAGGTATTCTGGTTTCATGGTATACCATGTTATGAAAATTGACAGTTATCATACCATGCACATTTGCACATTTACCAGTATTGAAGAACTACCATGAAACCGTGATATTTTCTGAAACAGGTATCCTATCATGAAAATCGCATACCATTGCAAACCTACCTGTGATATTCTGCATGCACCTTGCCTGTACTTTCTTTTAAACTTTCATTTGTACTCTGAAAGCTCCTCTGCAATCTATGATCTTATTGAGAAATGCCATTGCTCTTCTTGTCATCATTATTCTCTCCCTCTGTTACATTTTCCAAGCATTTTTACTTTGGTCAGTAGCTGTTTTACCAGGCATATCTGCAGCGTGTCTAATGCCATATTCATGTGGTCTGAAGTCTGAATTATTTTTGTGTTGTGTGACTACATATATGTATTTTTGAAAGAAAAATCTCCACCACAAATAACCTACTATATACTGAAAGAACCAAGGTCCCTCTGATAAAACTAGCATCACCTAGTCCTGGAAATGGGGCTCAGCACAAAGCACACTTAATTAAAGGCAAATTTTTGACTTTTTTTGTTTTATTTTGTCAGTTGATTAATCACACAGTGGAAGTAGTGATTGTACAGAATCTGGAGGTCCAGAGAATGAAAAAGGCCAGAGTTTTGTTCTGCAAAATAAAGCAATCGTCCTGATTTTTTTCATGCATTCATCTTCTCTATCATGATATCACAAAGTTTTGATTTCTACATTGTTATAACCAACCTAAATGTCAGGAAATGCTCATCCCAGGGGCAGCTACTGTACACATGTAAAATGTGTCAGGTGTTGAGAAAGTCAGCATGTGTTGGCAAATAAATATGTTGTAGCCTTAAATATGTATGTGAGTACAGATGGTCCAAAAATAGTCACAGAAAAGCCTGGGTTCATTCACTGCTGTCCATAAAAAGGGCCTGATTCATTTTAAATGTTATTTACAGCATTTACAGCTGCTCCTTACTTACAAGTTGCAGTGCTCTGGATAAAATGACTCAGGTGTTTTTCTGCCATGGGAGCATGTGTGGTTTTGTGTGAGTGTGCATGTCTACGTACTGTGTGTTACTTTATTACTCAGACTGTGGGGACCGAAACCTGTTTACACACTAACACTGTGGGGACTCACCCTTGTCTGGGGACCAGCTATCATTGAATTTTAGTGGCAAATTGGTTTAAGGTTAGATGAGTAAGGTTGGGGTAAGTCTCAATGAAATGAATATAAGTCAATGTAAAGTCCCCACAAGGAATGAAATCAAACTTATTTGTCTGTGTTTGTTTGACAGAATCAAAAGGTTTTGGCTTTGCAAGTGTTGTAATGTCATCACTTATGTTGTGTTGTGATGTGTCTTGTCAAATCTGAGGTTTCTTTTTACTTAATAATAAGTCAGTAAATTGTGTTTGAAAGGGCTTCAGCTGTGCTGACTGAAGTGACTAGATTGATTTTTACTGTGTTTTCAAGCCCATAGATATGCAGACCTGTTTGTGTTTTCAAATGTGACTAATCTTTTTCTGTTCTGTTCTTTTCTCCTTTAGATCTTATGCACATAGAAGAATACATTGAAGAAGATGAGGAACCACCTTTGCTGCTCAGCTCTTGTCCTACTCACGGTAAATATGTGCATTTGTGTGTGTTTATGCAAATAAAAAAACAAAGTTTGCATTTTTGAGTGTGTATGTGTGGGTGTGTAGGTCTTTGCATTCATTCTGATGAGATATCATCGTGATTTACAAAGCATGTGCGCTCAGTTTTACTGCAAACTTCATCTGTCTCATGAGCTCGTGTTTGTGCATCTTCCAGGTGTTCGGCTGTGGTGGGACTGCAGCAGTGCAGTGTCGGTGGGGAGTAGGGTGCATGTGTCTGCAGTGCCCTGCAGGCCAGGAGCCTACCAAGGTGAAAATATAATAGATTGAGAGACATTTTCTATAAATTATATCTCTGCTATTACAATATCTCTTGCTAACAAGCACTTTGTGTTCCTTCTAAACGATTGTTGACCCCCACTACAAACCTTCACCCCATGTTCCTTAATAAACTTTACCCCTCTTAAATACATATATGTTTACTCCCACCTTCAAACCACAGGCCAGAGATCTAGAGTTTATTTTTTAAATGCAAATTGGATGCAAATATTCTTCTTCCCTGCCTTCTAATTTATGTGCTGGGTCACTATATTCAACATAAGTTATTTGCTTCCATAAATCCATGTTTAATGATGCAAACCTATGACATTGCTTTATGACCAGAGTGGGACTTTGTCAAGATGTGGCATGTTTTTTTTGTTGCAAGTTGAATTGATGAAGTTGTAGCAAGTTACATGCTGCTACTGATAACAACACAGCTACCATTTATTACTTAGATATTCATATTTACTTGTGGTAAACAGCCTTAAGGCTTTTTATGTGAAACTGTAAAAAAGATATCATTGTTTTAATTCCCATCATCAAGGCAGGACTTCTAATTAAAAGATATCTGTCCTTTGCACCTGAGGAATGATTCATTTTGTAATTTTGCAAAATTGCCAGGCTTGTGAACAGGTCCAGAGTCCAACAGAGGAAGTGCAATGCCACCCATGCCTGACTGGAACTTTTTCAGACACGTTCGACTCTGAACTGTGCCACCCGCACTCCTCCTGTGAGTTCCTCAGCCGACAGGTTGCAACTCCTGGCACTGTGACTTCAGATGCCATCTGTGGCGACTGTCTACCCGGGTAAGAACTCCCACTCTGTCTCTCTAATGGCCTACCTGCCTGCTTGTTGATCCACCCACAACTGTAGGCCTGATGTTCAAGGAGATTTGCTCCAATATGTACCTTGTAAACTTTAATTTGCTCTAAAATTAAGTGCTGTTATTTTCTCCACACACTGCTTTTACACTCATACAGCACAATACAATATTCACCACATTAAGCAGGCAACATTGAGAACCAGTGGACGTAACATGCCACAGGCTAAAAGTGCTGATTCATTCTTCCGCTGTAAAACATTCACTGATCTTTCCCCTCTCTGTCCAGCTCTCTAATTATGCTCTTTCCTCTTCTCTCTTTTTCCATTTGCAGGTTTCAGCCCACTGCTGCAGGGGAGCTTTCTACCCAGACTCTCTGTGTAAAAAGTAAGTATGCTCATGCAGTGTGTTTACGTTTCTTGAAAATGTGTTTGCATTCACATGCTGCAAAGCACTTCATGGAAATAAAACCCTCTTTCTGCTTTTACCCCCTGCCTCTCTCATCTCTTTTCTCAAATTCCTCTCCTTTCTCTCAGTAGCTGTGCTCGTCAGGACTGTTCGCACAGTGAGTGAAGCTCCTTCCAGTGGTGCAGGAGGGCCAGTTAATGGCACAAGAGTTAGCAGCGCTGCGGAAGACACAGCAGAGTATGCTGTGTTTGCTTTGGTTCCCGTCTTCTGTGTGATGGGCCTGCTGGGTATCCTTATCTGCAACATCCTGAAGAAGAAAGGATATCACTGCACTGCTGAGAAGGAGGGCAGAGATGAAGAGATGGCCACGCCACAGAAAGAAGGTAAGAGAGAGATGAGAGGAGAGAAGTTGCAAAATAACAAGGTTTTAGAATAAAAGAGTTAACATGAAAGGAAAAGATAGCAGCAGGTAGACAGTGGCATGGGCAATGATTCTTGAAAGGGCAGTGTGTGCAGTCACAGTCATTGCATCTCTGTGGCGTGTACTTCATGTTTGGAAGTACAGTGAGCTCACAGAGGGCATCCACAGTAGTTTGATAGCTCCTTGGTATTGATGATTACAGGGAACACATTACTCTTTTTCTTCCAGTACCAATATTTTTAAGCTTCTGTTTATAGAATCTCAGCCACAACCACTAATGTTATTTGTCTTTTATGCTTCTTGGGGCACAAGCTAAAGATCCATGTCACCAAGCCCATGCAGCTAAGCCTGTGTAGTGGCTTTAGAAGAGGCCAGCAGATCTGATTACACACATGTTTGATGCTAATGTCTTTTAAAAGCTGCCTGTATGTACGTAGATGTGATGGAGGATTTCATGCATTACCTTGGTCTCCTTCTCTCCAAGCACTTTGTTATGAAACCTAATAAGACATCCCTGCACCTGAAGGGAATCTCCCTGAACCCCCATCCACCTGCAGCTTGCTTTGTCTACCTGTCTACTGTCTTGGCTCTCCCTTCTCATCTGAACATGATACTGTCCATTCATCTCTCCTTTCTCAGCCAGATCAATAATTCAGTTGGGTCCTCATCTCATGATTTATGTCTCCTCTTTCAGTTCAATTCAATTCACTAAGCTTTATTGGCATGTCCATTTACATATACATGTGTAGTATAGTCAAAGCATTAGCATTTCAATTACAAATATGTAAATTCATTTGCAATTAATGAAGAAAAGACAAATATTTATATAATTTGTTAAGTGCAGTATTCTAGAAAAACAAGAATATAAAAATATTGCAATAATATAGGCTACATAGATAAAAAAAAAAAAAAACAAATAATAATATAGAAAATCAAGAAAGTGTCAGAGAAGTCTGTGTGGTCTGTTTAGGGCCTGTAGTTACAGATGAAATGTGTAGCTGTTGTGCTAGTTGGTCCTTAGGCTGTGGCATGGCAAGCAGCAATAATTTTTTTTTAGCTGATATGGCGTTGACAGGAGGTGTTGTTACTTCTCTTTTCTGACTTTTGTTTTCAGCCTTCTGTCTTTTTTCCCTCTTGTATGCCATCCTTTGAGTGGTAGTGATGCATTGCAAGTTCAGAGAATGCATTGTATGCAATAAATATATATTAATGTCTATTGAAAGAAAACAATAGCAGCTCTCCTCCTCCTCCTCCTGCACAGCTTTCAAGACAGATGATGCAGTGGTGCAGAGTAAGCTAGGTGTGTTTGTGTGACTAACACAGATAAAGGACAAGAGAGAGGAGTATAAGCAGGGTGTCAGATGAAGTTAATAATGATGACAGACAGCTGGTAATACAAAAGTTAAAGACTGCAGGTACAAAGATAAGAATAAAACACTTCTGGTTGTATGTAGCCATCCTTGTAGCAGCGTGCTGTGCGTCTGTCTGCCCAAGTCCTGACTTAGCTAAGGTTAGAGGTAAACATCTTACTCCAGCACTTTCCTCATCATTTCCAGTCAGGGGAACATCCACTGGGACGCATTACAGCAAAGCCAGGCTTAGCTCGGCACAGTTAAAATCAGATTCTGCAGAGATAGCTCTGACTGTGTAGAGCAGCAGACAGAGAAAAGTTAGATTTATTGGGGAGTGCAGTCACAGGAAACCTGAAGGAGGGAAACAGAAAAGCTAAATGTGGAGGCAATAACACCAGAGAGGTCATGAGATTGAGAAAGCTTTGTATGGGGCAAAGCTAAAGGTAGCTGCTGCAGTTTTTGGATTCAGTCACAAGACAGCATTCACAGTAAAGCTGGGGGTCAACAAACTGATGAGTTAATTTCTGAATCTCAAATGTAAAACTAAACAAACTCATCTGAAGACAATAACACAAAAACTGACTGGTGCCTGGGACTCCTCCCTGAACACACTTTATTGTGTGGCTGTGAAATAGATGTGGCTGCTCTTGCACATCAACAGTCAAGGAAACTGAGCTGTTATTAAAGTGTAACGATATCCTAACTTTGCTTATGCAATAAATACATAAATCTTTAAAAAGGCGGAAATACACACACATACTGTGTACAGTACAAATGAAAACTAAATAGTCACATTTTGTTAACTCACAAATACACTGAGCTGCTTAGCATCACACATACACACACACACACACACACATCCCCTTTGTGCTTCAACAGGGCTGAATGGAGCATGATCACTGAGTGAACTATTCTGGACCCCCTGCACCCTCATCACTCTCTTCTTAGCTGCCTCACTGTGCTGTGCTCTTATGGGGTGGTTGCCATGGAAGCATGTCTACTTTTTGTGGTTCAGTCACCCATATCAGTCTCATTGTGTCCTAAGGTGCGATATCCCAGCAGCGACACGCACTGCATGAACAGTGCTGTCTCGTTCTGGCAACTCAGAGTGAAGTTAATGTAATAGCAGTTTGGTGCTATTTGTATGTAATTACATGGATAAAAATGGTAATATACTAGATGTTGAATCTAGAACCTATGCACAGTATACATCTGACAGTTGTAAAGGGTTATTTTCTCTATCTCCGTCTCTTTTAGGTAGCAGTTGTCCCTATATATCCGACGACCTGAATGAAGACACCATCAGTATTCTCGTTCACCTCATCACTGAGAAAAAAGGTATGTGTTCTGCAAACACCAACAGTAATGACAATTGTGAGCCAGTGGTCAGAGCCAATTCATGTCTTGTGGCCTTAGAGGGGAACAAGAGACCACAGTGATGTCACAGAACGTCACACACAACCAAAGATGTGTCTCTGTCGCTGCCTCCTCGGCAGCTCTTTTTCCTTCCATCCTAGATTGGAGGTTAATGTTAGAAAAGGCAGGGAAATCAAAGGTCGCTATTATTTTCCTAATTATGTACTCACATTTGTCAACACTGGAGACATGGATGCTTTGCCCACTGATACACCAATAAGCACAAAATTAATATTATTATTATTAAATTGATATTATTATTGACTGAATTTCACTGTGAGACTCATTTGCATGTGTGTGTTTCAGAAAATGCTGCTGCACTGGAGGAACTGCTGCTAGAGTATGAGAGCAAGCAGATGGCCGCAAGCAAAGGCTCATCAATCAAGTATGAGACAAACACACACGGAAATTGACATGTAGTTTTGCTCAATCACGAGAAGGTCAAGTTTAACACAGAGGCAAAACCCTTATCGTCTGGGTGAGGATAAGGCAGTGAACAATTTGGAAGGACACTCATGCCAAGAGGCTTTAATTAAAAAAAAGTGTGTGCGCATGAGTGTGTGTTTGTACATATGGCAGAACAAGGCGAGAAAAGAGAAACATATACACATGTGTGTGTATGTACCGTATGTATATGTCCTAGACTGTCAGAGAAAAGACAATTGGCATGAATTTGATTATTTCGACCAAATTAACATCAGTATTTAAATCCAAAAGAGTGACGGGAGCATACTTCTGAGCATTTAAAAATCAATAAAAGAGCTGCATATGATGCAAGATTTAAATTGTGACCTCTTCGTTCTGGGCAGCAATTTGCTAATTAGTGTCTATGGACCTTATGCATCCATACATGGGACAGTGTCACTGTTGAAGTGGGAATCCCCCCAGTCCCCACTGACTCACTCCCATGTGCCTGAAGTGACTGTCTCATACAGTTGTAACCGCCGTGTTCTGAGTCATGATTGAGCCAATCCCTCTGTCACTAAGTTCACTGGTTGTCACATAACTTGAAGTCACACAGTTTACATGACCAAGTGTAGTTGTGCTTGGAACTGGGGTTGTAAGTTGTGGCCATTAAAATTGCTCAAGTAGTCTGAAGTTAATCTAAAAAAACAGTAACATACTGCTCTATACCACAGTCTACACCACTGTACTTTGACTGTTGCTTGGCTGTTTATGATAAAAAACACTGAAGAATCATTTGTACTCTCTCATTTTTAAACTGCCCTCTATTCTTTTCTGCTGTGGTGACCCAGCTTCTTCTACACAATCACTAAAGTTCATATTATTTCTCAATATTACAGCATGATAAGTGGACCTAACTGACAGTGAGCAGCTGCTCAGTGGGCTGCAGTAACATGTGGTCTTTAGATTCAAGAACATTGTCACATACACACACACACACACACACACACACACACACAAATAAAAATGACATGCACAGTTATGGAAAGCTTTCAAATCCTACCTGTGTGCGCATATCAGTGGTGGCTGGTTTTGCAGATGTTATCTGGGGTCACTACAGGTCACCGACACACTAGTATGAGACAGTTATACCCAGCTGCATTCATCTCTTCTGCTTTGCACAAAAGAACAATGGAAAGATATAAACTACAGAATCCAGGCGTATGTGTGCAGTGTGCAACATCAGAAGATAAAACTTTATCAGTTTCACTTCACTGGACAGTGGTGGCTAAAGGTTTGAGATGCAAACTTTTGACCAGAAAGTTTCTGGTTGAGTTGCCGGATCAGCAGGATTAAATCCAGGCGAGGACAAGTGAAGAAGCACTGTTTGTCCCTTCTGCATCAACACCACTGCCATGCCCTTAAGCATGGCCCTTAACACCCCATATGCTTAGTGGCCAGCAGGTCAGACTTTGATTGTACTGGGCACCGTCCGGGTGTGAATGTGATCACATTATGTGATTCTGCAAAAGACAGGTGGCCTCACAGTGAACCTACCCTGAGTATTTAAACTGAACAAGGGCTGAGGTAAATGTAAATGTCTGGAAATATTTGGAACTTGTCGTCCTGGTATTATGGTTTGTTGCTTAGCAAGCCTAGTTAGCACAGGTGTAAATAATAAAATGAAAGATGCCTGCATTCCATTTAACTCCTTCAGCTTGGAGGTCCAGGTGTTGTGTATTCTGGCTCACTGTCACACTGTAATTGTTATATGTAACGCCTGTGGTATGTCTGTTGTTAGAAAAGGGCAGTTGATACCCATATTTTAAGTTTGCACTGATTATTGTTTGGTTGGTATCTGTGTATTTTATTTTGTAACTTGCATGCTGCCATCTTTCCAGGGCTCCTTTGAGAAAGAGGTGGGACTGAAAAAATGAGTGTAACTAATCATGTCCTGCTTTTCATCCCCCTACAGGTTCCCGATGCTGTCTCCATTCCGCTCCCTCCCCAGGCTCTGTTCCCATCACTCCCATCTCCACACTATCTCTGGCTTGTCGGGTCTGGCCCCAAAACACGGCTATCGCTGCTCCCGCTGTGCCCAGAGGAAGTGGCCCCCTCTTCTCATTCCTCCTCTGGATTCCCTCAAAGATCCCCTGAAGCCCCCCCAGGCCCTTATTCTGCCCTCCCTGGGCGCATCTACTGACCCCCTGCTGGGGGCAGTGTGTGTCGACACCCACCATACACAAGCTGTTGTGCCAAATACTGTACAAGAAAAAGTGGAAGGTAAAGAAGTCAAGGAGAAGAAGAACGGAGAGCTGACCGTGTTGTCTGTGGGGAGGTGAGACACTTTGTTTTACAATACCAGTCAAACGTTTGGACACATGTTCTCATTCAGTGCAGTGGGAAAGTGTATCCACACCTTTAACTGGCAGTGTACACACAGCTGACACGACACATTACAGGCAATCACTGGTGTAGGACTCTTAAGTAACAGAACAGAGCAGCTCAACTAAATACACTCTAGTGGTGGGATGTAACCAAGTATGTTTCCTGAAATATTGTGCAGTATGGTGGTACTGATACTGTACTTACCTGACTATTTCCACTTTTTGCTGCTTTTCACATCTACTCCACTTCAAATATTGCACTTTTTACTCAACTGCATTTATTTGAGCGGTATAGTTACTACCTTAGGGATAAAATTTTACATACCATTATATATGATCATTTTATCAAATACAAAAATGGTATGATATTAAATAACCCTCATAAGTAGTAGAAAGTAGAATAATAAAGCATCAAACACAGCTGCACACATCTGTATATCAGCAGAGTATCATGACTGAGATGTTATCAGAATGTAACTGTGATCATATCTTTTACTCAATTAACAGATTTCAGGTTTCGCAGATCCCTGAGCAGAAGCCTGCCACTGTGGAAACTAAGACATCATCCCAGGAGCAGAGGAACTCCCTGCCTAGCAGGAAACATTGCTCCTCCTCTTAATCATCTGGCAACAGAAGGTACCAGTGTGCCAACAATAACATGGCTTTTCAGGTTCAGATAAAGATACAGAAAAACAGAAATAGCCTATAGGCAAAATAACATATTGTCAGTATTTTAGACTGAGACCCCCCCAAAGTTTTGCAAATCATGTTTTCTGGGGATCTCATGTCTTGTTAAGGGGAGCTGAACTCCCCTTAGCTTCACCGTAGCTCACACCATGGAAGTTACAGTATAACCTCACACATATACTTCTTCCTTTTTGTCCTATTACTACTACACTATTACTGTTTCCCTCTTATTTTTCTGTTTCTTCTGGCATGAACACTGCTAAGTTTTTACAGTTGAAGTGCTGTGACTAATGAACTGTGAAATGGCTTAAAACAGATTAGTTTGTCGGAGATCATAACTTGGAAATCTGGTGTTTCTGCTTCACACCCTTTTTTGGTCTGCCCCTTGTGTCCTCCCTATGCTTCCTCCATGACATTTTGATACTCTCTTTCAGGTGAAGAGATGAAGAGAAACAGTATGATAATGCTACCTCGCTGAGTTAAACCTCATAGTCTGCCGATGCTGTGACTGGTGGCAGGGTGTGTGTTTTTACATGGCCAACACCAAGAAACCACAAGAGCAGCCTCCTGCTGGAAGAGGTTGTACATGATAAGAGGAATATAACTGTATTTATTATGACATAAAAGATTATTGTATTTCACAGATGTATTTGAGTTACCATCACAGAACTGATATCACAGGTGCTTTGTTGTCCTACGTCACACTGAGACAGGGCAGAGAGATTTATGTGTAGCTTTAAAATGAACAATTATCACAATCTGACACTTGATAAGATGAGATGGAGAACATGAATTTTTGATGCATCCTTGTATTTGTGCTTCCTTGTAAATGAAACACACAGCCTGACATATACACTACATGTAGACAGGCACATCTGCATGAACTCACACTGGACACTGTGGATTAGATAACTGACAAAAACATTAAACTCAAACAACAGTGAGTATAAACCAAACTCTCGCTTATAAATGTGTATGTTTTGTTTAAAAAAAGGGAAACATCAAGCCAAGTTGTCTGTAACGAGGTGCCATGTGAACTAAGTCTGTGAAGGTTTTCATTACCAACAGCTAATCTGGCATGGTTTTGGGTCATGAGGCACTTGGTTAAAGACTAGTAGCACTACAATAAGTATTATTTAAAAAAAAAAAGTTATACAATTCAATATAACTTTGATATTTGAAATATTTTTATAAGTGATTTAGCTCCTCTTGTTTCTGCTCCCATAGAAACTGAAGGTGAATTTAGATTTCAGACCTTGAAGATGTTGAATGTAGTTTTAACAGAAGAAGCTCACTGCAGGTACCAAGTATGTTTGAGCTGAACCTTTGTTTGAAAAGCATCAAGCCAGCTATGGACACCTACCCACAGTCAGTACTAACAACACTTAAAGCTGTTAGACTAGATCCAAGTAGGTGATCAGGGGCCAAATGTTGTTTTACAGGGGCCCTTTATTTAGTGTGTCACAGCATTTTTAACAACACTACAGTTTGGGGCTGTGATTGCCATGTGATTCCTGGGGTGGAAAATTTTAATGGGTAGTTATCACTTTTGTAGAATAGAACATGTAAATGCATGTGCATATGTAAATATGGGTGGGTATACAGAAACAGACCTTACCTGGCTTTTATAGTTTTAGCATACAGTATGCATGAGGTGGTAGATCGCCTGTGTGCTGCACCAGCGATTGACATACAATCAACAACTGGCAAACTCTGACACACACATTCAAGCTGAAATGCTGGCTATAATTGACATGATATATATGATTTTTCATCATTTGCATGCAACATTTCAATATTTTTCTTTTTCAAACTGTTATGGTCTTCCAATCCAGTCCTAAACACAAGCACATACACAGTTGTGTTCACTTGATGAAACCGCTACCGCATAAACATACACACATAATCATTTTATATACTATAATTGAATTAATAAACCAGTGGCTGTAGAGGATTAGTGGTTGAGATGCCAAAGTCATGGAGCTCAGTTGGCTTTAGTTTCTATTGTCAAGGGT